>NW_027656913.1:0-52983 GCF_964235325.1 Thermobia domestica | reverse complement strand
CGGAGCAGCAGCGCCATCGCCACCCAAGGAACCCTATATATTGGCTGGACCACGGTAATTCTGTACCAGTTTTCTGGTGACCCTCCTACTGATGCCACTAACATTAGGAGTAACCTAACCCCAGGCCTCTAGTCTGCTACGGGACTACGCCTATCCTATCTCCTGGCTGGGAATCCTAACCACACTCGCTTAGCCCGCTACGGGGCTCTGTTAGCCACTTAACCCTACTCTGCTTGCTACGAAGCATTGGATCCTTAATTCCCTTCTGCTTAGCCTACTACGGGGCTCTGTAGAGATCCTGTCTGCGACCTTACGGTCAAAGACTACCCATAACTAACATTGTATATTAGAGAAATTATTTGTACATTATTTTATGAAATATTTTTATAGTGGAAAAGTTTTATAATAAAAGTCGGTAGTGGGAGTCGATTCCGGACACTCTTTATATTAACGTTGTACCTAAACCTATATGGGACAAATTTTTACAATATTCTAAATAAATATAATAATTATTATTTATATGTTACTCTGTAGTTAATGAATTAATTAAATTAGAATAAAATTTTGAATGTTTTGTACTTCAAAAATTTGGGGGAACGTGTCCTCCTTGCCCCCTCTGCCGGAGACGCCCGTGGACATACGTGTCTATTTCTTGCGTTGAAGTATCTCCGGAAGGTAGCTTCGTTACTAAATAATAGAAAGTGTTTGAACTGTGGATCTTTAGCTAACCTATAAAGAAACCATAAACTGTTGATGATCCTATTTTCTCCTTCATTTGTCACCCTGGAATTTGGGAACACTTTTTGCTTCAACAGCTATGGAATGATAAGAACTTGTGAAAGTAGATTATTTAAAACGCAAAAGTTGTTTAACTACGTTGTATCGCAAGATCAGTTCGTTTTATCAAGTATATTGAAACCAAAATGAAAATTTTGTTTTTAATCGTCGCAAAACCATACAGAATTAGGTTCCATCAGTGTTCTAGGCATAAATTCTTTGCTATGTGGAAACGAATTAGTTATTTCGTTATCGCCCCACTGCGTTTTAGCTGCTCACTATCACATCCTATATCTTTTTGAGCGGTGAATAGTTTGAATAACACGCAGTGGTGCCAGTTAAAACATTTTGAGTTCGCAGAACCGTTTGTTATACCCACACATAAACCTAACCAAGAAAGAAGACAAACAAATTTGTGGAAACTCCTCTGTTCTTTTCCTACCCTTTTGCATTATGAAAACAAGCACACTGATTTTTTCAATTCAATTGGAAGACAAACTTAAATGGGTGGACGCCAAGAAATTTATTCTTGCGACCGACAAAGTTTCACAGTGAAGATAATAAGAGATTTCCAGATCTTAAGTGTTAATTTCGGTTAATGTTCCGTTAAGGGGGGCCAGTGTCTTTGACACTACTTCTTTCTATTGATTTTCGTTTGATTGCATGATACAACGTTATATTAGGTTCTATTAGATTAAGTTACGTTAAGTTAGCTTAAGAGGTCCAGTGTAGTTTTGGATCCCTTAGCGGAACATGGACCTTAATTTCTTTTGAGTGCTCCATATTTGTATTGGTGACAATAAACATTCAGTTTTGGTGACAATAAATATTAATGCAACAAAAACCTGGTTTGGTAAAGCTTAGAAGCTACATGCACTATTTCACTAACAAAAATGCATTATTGTATATTCTGTCATATGTTTTCTCGTCCTTGAAGTCAGTTTTGTATGAACGTGCGCTACAAAATATAATGCAGTTCTTAGTTAGAACCCAAAGTATTAAAAATGGCGTTGCACTCTACAACGTAATAATTTTTATATGCCTAGTATAGTTTGTTTATGAAGAGAATTATATCAATCTATACCTATCTATTTAACTATTCATCAACTATCATATATATATATATACACAATCGGTTGTTAAAAATTAGAATAGCATCACTGATAATACGTGATGCTAAGAACACAGTAGTGAGGTTAACAATGATTTATGTCGGAAAGGAGACCCTCGACTATTCCTCAGAGATGTTCCAACAAATTAGAATAAATCATTATAAGTATGAATAGGTATATTTTTCTTTATTTCTTCTAACGTATGGGAAAGTTGTAGCTGACATTTTTTTAACGTAAATCCCTGACTTAACATTAACTTAACTAATATGTATGTAACATAGGCGGTGCCACAAGGTGCATTGCGTGCAGCTGCATCCACATTAACTTCGATTTTCAACATTTCCTACAATAATCCTTTCAATTTTGTATATTCTTGTTTCTTATGTTTGGATATATTTGAGTGAATTCTTAAGGCTCTCATAAGTTACTTGCTATCATACTATGTTCTTTTTTTTAGTATAACTTAGGGATTATTTTTGAGATCTTAAGGCTCAATTGCGCAGAGCATTCTGGCAACAATGTTGAAATGTGTTGTCCCATCCTAGCCTGCACTCACATCACCCAAATCCTGGCGCCGCCTATAGTATGTAAATATGGAAGCTAGCACCATATGTTTGTCAAAATCTTAATACAAGGCTAAAAATAATTCTGCATAGAACTCTAGAAGTACATTTAAGGAAACTGCATTTGTATAAGTAAATCCCAATATCTTCTTTCTATTTAAATCTAGAACACTTATTACTAAGGCTCGGATTTTTATGTTTTTACATATTTTTTTTCCTTTGTATGTATGCTGGTGAAAATATTAAGTGTTCGCAAATTACGAAGCAAGAAACCTTGTAAACCAAAATCACGTTACATATTTTACATAGTTTGAAGTCTGTTACATATTTTCCATCTACTGTACATTTTTTTTTGCATAAATTCAGTTTCCTTGCTCCTTTTCGCTAATTTTCTTTAAATAATACGCAAATAAAACTAGGCCTATATATGGAATAATAACTCTAAAAGGACTTCATTTAATTATTTGTATTTTTTTCTCTCACTTTGTTCAACCGATTTGCATTGCGGGAAAGCTGGGTTAAAACAAATCGTACACTCTACAATATGCAAATCAATGTCGCCAGTTATCGCTTCCAATCCTGAAAAAAGATCTGTTGTTTTATACATAAAGAAGGAAAACAATATAAGGATTTTTGTGCTTATCACTTAGAAAGCAGACGCCACTCGGATGCGTGCCTACAAAACAAACTAAAACGCACATAATTGGCTGGCTTTCTCACCTTTTTTTGTATGTGCAACCCCTACGGGTGGGGGTGGGGGTGTCGGCAAGAGGGAGGTGATTGGAGCGGCTAGGCTTTATCACTTGTTTCTTAAATCTAATAAAAAATCACTTTTGTATGACTCGATGGCTACTCCGCCAATTCTTACTTCAAACAAAGGAGAAATGATTCAGTTTCGCGACCGGTTTGTTAGTGTGCACGCTTGTGACCGAGTCAGTTTCTTGTTTTCAATGATGGCTTCCTCATTAGCGTCAAAATTGAAATCGTGAATAGCTATGGATAACGATTATACCACAGACGGCAAAATGAATTTTTTTGTCAAGTTTGCGATAAGAGAGTGGGCTGTTCAATGAAGTCGCAATTGGATCAGCACATGAAAACAGTTATATACATGAAAAACAAGGTGTTACAGCGTGCCGCAAAGCAAAAACTTTTAACCCCCCCAAAAAAGCCAGTATCTGAAAACAACAGTAAATTTTACAAATGCATTCATAGTAGCAGATATTCCGTGGTACAAATTGCTAGTCCCACAGTTCGCGTCATTTTTGGAAAAATATTGCAAGAGACACATTCCTGACAAATCTACTATCCGCATGAATTATTTGAATGTGTGCTATGAAGATGCTATCAAACACATTCGAGCTGAAATTGGTGATTCGCATATGGTTTGCGATGGATGAAACTACAAACGTATTAGGATGTTTCGTTGCCAATCTGGTGGTAGGAAAGCTTGACCCTGATTCTCCATCACGACCATTTCTGATCTGTTCAAAAGTTTTGGACAAAACAAACCATTCCACAGTTACACGTTTCGTAAATGACGGACTGAGACTGTCGTGGCCATTAAGTGTTCCTGTAGAAAAAGTGCTCCTGATGTGTTCTGATGCTGCGGCGTACATGTTGAGAGCTGCTGATGCGCTTAAAGTGTTCTACCCAAACCTCATTCTGTTATGTGCTGTTTTGTCCATGGATTACATCATGTAGCAGAGGAAGTGCCGATCAACTTCCCTGAAGTCAATGAGCTTGTGTCTTCTACTAAGAAAGTTTTTGTGAAAGCCCCTGGTCGTGTGCAGTGCTACAACAATATTCTACCAAATGTGTCGCTACCACCGCAGCCTGTACACGGACACGGTGGGCCACATGGATACAGGCTGTTATCTTCTACAATGAAAATTTTGATGCTGTAAAGTTAGTTGTCATCACATTTCCTGCAGAGTCCAGTGCAGCAGTGCGTGATTCTCAAAGTACGTTCAAAAATCCTATTGTTCAATGTTCACTAGCGTACATTGCAAGTTATTTCGGGTGGATTGCAAATGTTATCGAGAAACTAAAAACTTCAGGACTTACTTTGAAAGAAGCGATGACAACAATGGATGATGTGGAGAAGAAACTCAACATTGTGCCGGGAGAAACAGGTGCGAAAATTACCCAGAAGTTCCAGTCAGTTTTGAAGAGGAATCCAGGATACCTAACATTGAGGACTGCATGCAGGATATTGGATGGAGAAGAAACGGAGGCACCTGAGGAAAATGTCATTTGTTGACGTTCGCGCCTGCCACTTCCTGGGACGTTGAGAGGTCTTTCTCAGCCTATAAAAGGATCCTGACTGACCAACGACTCTCTTTAACTCCTGAACACCTGGAAAAGTATGTAGTGGTTCATTGTGCATCAGCAAAGTAAGCGCTTTTTTCTAAGATTTTTTTCATCATATACAATAATACGGTTTTCATTTTTTTATGAGACAATTTCATTTGTTACTAGTAAAAGCTTGAAGTATCTGTGGCAAGTTAGTGAATTTTTCGAATACCATCATATAAAATACTTAGTGGTTCATGGTGCGCTCCGAAAGTAAGCACTCGTTACTTTAAATAATATTTTTTTTTCTATTTCGATATTCAATAATGTGATTTTCATTTCCCTACTAGACAATTTCATTCTTTTTTTAAAAAAAAAATTTGAACGTATTTATGTCAAGTTAGTGACACGAAGTGTTTGAATACGCAGTTCATTATATAAAATATTTACTGGTTTATTTTTCGTCTGGAAAGTGAGCGCTTTTTGTTTTGAAGATTTTTTCTATTTTGATATACAATAATGTTTTTTAATAATGTGTTTACAAAGTCTATTTGTTTCTTGTTAAAGCTTGAACGTATCTATCAAAAGTTAGTAAAGTTTTCAAACGCGCAGTTATAAATTTGAAAGTTCCAATGGTAAGCGTTCTTTCTCTTAAATATTTTTTCTCTTTTGATATTCAATAATGTGATTTTCATTTCTCCACGAGACAATTTTATTTGTTCTTAGTGAAAATTCGAACGTATCAGTGACAAGTTAGTGACAAAGTAATTTCCATCGCATAAAATTATTTAGTGGTTCATTGTTCATCCCAAAAGTAAGTGCCTTTTGTTTGAATAAATATTTTTTATATATTTATATGTTCAATAATGTGATTGTTTACTTTCTTCATACATATTTTCATTTGTTTCTCCTGAAAATTTGTACGTATCTGTAGGAAGTTATTTACACTTGTTAAGCTTTTATTACATAAATATGTTACAGTATTTTTATTAGCTAAGAAAATAGCACAGACACAAAATAAACACGAAAAAATATTTTACATATTTTCATATTTTTAAACATATTTCTTACATATTTCATTGATTTTTGTTATATATTTATGCACATATTTCGGTACTTTTTACTACATAAAAATCCGGGCCTTACTTATTATTTAGCTTACACAATCTCTTTCTGTATAGGTTTGTACCAAGGCGACGGAAAATGTACTTTTTAATTTGGGAAAATTTGTATAGCATTTGCCTTGGTTATTGTTATTTCAGTTTTTTGTTGCGTTTCTGTCAGCAACATTTTGCATTGATTGGTATGGAATAAGGCCCACATTTGATAAACATGGAACTGCTCAAAGGGTTTTTGCGTATCTGAGTATTTACATATTTTGAAAAACGAGAAAAAGAAGTTGAATTTAGTTGTATTCTGTGTGGTATTAGTTTTGTTGGTACTTAAAAGTATTTGGAAGTATTTGTTGCCAGAAAAAAGTTACCCATTGTGTTATATTTATTTATTTATTTTTAAAAAAAGTATTAATGTATCAGAAAGAAAGTAGTCGTTTTGTTAGATAGGGAAAGCAAACAGGATTATAAAAATGAATGTCGTAGCAGCTGTGAAAATGTACATTACGAAAATGACAGAAGAAAGTGGGCCCGGAATGAAAGTCCTGCTTATGGATAGAGAGACGGTAATTGTTTGTTACAATGTTCAAGATAAAATAATCGTTGAAATTGAATGTTTGCAGATCATTATGTTATAGCTACAGAAACTTGTTTTCTTGCAAAATAAAGGTGGTTTCTTAAATCTTTGAAAGTTTATAACTCAGCTCTTGTACCACATTCACTCCACATTGCCTCAGTGTTGCCTGTATGTATGTACACAGTGCAACGTACAGTAAACATCCAAAACAACTTCACACATTTTCCTTACAGACGACTGTAAGTTTAGGTAACGTTCCGTATGCTTATAAATTATGTACACTTACCTTTATATTCTGGTTTGTAAAGTTTCCCACCTCCAATTAAAAAAAAGGTTTCGCACGAAAATAATAATAATAAAAAGGTTCCAAGGTAATTCTTTGCTTTCGCCATTTCATTCATTTTTTCGATTCTTCCATTCAGTGATTTGATCTTTCAGTCCGGTTCTGAAGACTTACCTGTTAGCCCGTATATATAGGTTAGTATGTAAGTTGGTGGGTTAAATCCCAAAGTTGGGCGTCCGTTTCCAGCAAAATTTTTAAAATTTACAGGAAAGATATGGATAATCTGATGGTTTGTGTGCTTGATAATATATGAGTCTCGAAAAATCTGTTTATTTGTTATATATAAGCGGTTATAAACATGGGACTATACGGCGAGCGGAGGGAACTACTTGGCGCAAGGTGACCGAACAGTTGCATTGTGGGAAAGAAACGAGCATTTATGTTATCAACATGGCGAATGTACAAGGGCAATGAGCTAACAGTTTTAACATTTGTGAAGCAATACGTTGTTAACGAGCAAAATCTTTTAAAAGTTTGTGAAGAGCACGGATTAATGAACCTAATAGCAAACTTGAGAAAGTGTTGAAAAGAGATAACAGCGAAAAAGCGTGGCGAAAGCGGACGCCCAACTTCGGAATAAATGCCAAGTTGGAACCTTTCTGTACCGAAGTTTGCTATTTAATTCACATATTGCCGAGGGAGCGTTAGTAAGTGAAGGCGGGTTAGATACCCGCAGAATATGTTTTATGTCTTCCTTATGAATCGATTCATTGAATGATATGGCGGGCCGCGGTGGCTCAGTGGTAGAGCGTTCATCTCTGGTGCTAGGGGTCCCGGGTTCGATCCCAGCCGCCGCCAAGTGAACTTTGTGGTGGACAAACACCGTGTGCGTGGGTTTTCTCGGGGCTCTCCCACTTTCTTCATTCCACCATTTCATTCATTACTCATCATCACCGTCTTCTTTAGCCTAACCGGCATAAGCGTAAGACGTAAAACTCCAAGATTTCATTTCATTTCATTTTGAATGATATGGCAATATAAATACTAGCCCGATTAAAGGTCACGTACAACTGTTTCATCCGGTTTTCTCGCCTTGAAGAAATATTCTGGTACCTTTCGAAATGTTCAACTTTCTTCCCCAATACCGGTACCGTACTTTCTGCCAGTGGCTCCACTTCTTAGGTGTAGACGGACAATGGTTTTCCATTCAAATTTTATCCTGATATTGTCTGTAGTCTTCTCTACAAGCTTCTGTGTTTGATATTGTTGTACTTAAAGGCAACGCTCTATATAAGACGAGCGAATTATCCTTTCCTGCCCGGTAAATTTTGATTTTTTTTTACGAAATCGGGTGGCTGTCCTATAATAGATAAAAACAAAAAAGTCTAGGACAGTGTCTGCTCTGTGTAGCGATGCATTGTCCCAATGCAGGAGGAACCGTGAACTTGCGAGGTGTGGTCAGTTTCTTGCATTGCATGAAGTACTCTCTTGTAACCATACATCCATTTGTAGATTAATTGTTAGATGTGAGCCAGCAATGCTTAAAAAAATTCAAAAGTTTACAGGAGAAATTGAGCAGTGAAACGTTTTCGGATATTATATAATTTATCCATCGTGTAGCGTTTACATTCAAAATTACTGTTGCAACGTCCTGTTTCACGCGCATACCCACAGTCGCTGATGCACCTGCCCTCTATAAGTGGGCACTGCGGTGACTAGGTTAGATGCAATTCGTGCTTTTCAGTGGCACCATAGCACAAGTTAGTTAGTGTCTTTGCACTTTTTTATACAATAATATGTCTTGATGCTGTGTTTACGTCTAGCGACGAAACTCTTCTAAAATTGATTTGCACAAGGGATTCCCATTTCAAGAAATAATTAATTTGTAAGGTACTTCCAGTACATTTCTACATCAAAGAAGTACACTCATGTCCAAAATTATTGTCGCATGTCTATAAATATGTTGTTCTAGGAATATAATTTGATAACGAATTCGCCCGGCATTTCTTATAATGTTAGAATGTTTATAATCGGCAAAGACATGTATGTAGCAAATTTAATGTCGAAAAAGCAGTAAATAAGAACAATAAAACGAAAATAAAAATTTTC
The DNA here is from genome assembly GCF_964235325.1 of Thermobia domestica. Lineage (NCBI taxonomy): Eukaryota > Metazoa > Arthropoda > Insecta > Zygentoma > Lepismatidae > Thermobia > Thermobia domestica. The sequence goes on along the minus strand of NW_027656913.1, from coordinate 44,155 downwards.
TTGTCCATTAGGAACATTTTATTTTACTCGTTTTAATTTTCGTATTTATAATTCTTTTCTTATGAAATTTACCACAAATATACATTTCCCAATTATACATATAGTATCAGTATTAAAAGTACCCTGTAAAATCATTATAAATTATATTCGTACAATAAGACTGTTATAGATATGCGACAATAATGTTGGACATGAGTGTACATAAGCTACAATTCTTGTGGCTCACATCTGCGGAAATTAACCCCTTTTTGGTACAGAATCACCTAGAATTATCCCAGAATATGGCGAGGAAAACCTTTCCAGTTGAAAGTCTTGTGAATTTTTGGGTTGGGAGTGAGGATAATGTTTCCACTGTTTTGACCGTTGTTTTGTTTTGGGATTGAACAAATGAATAAACTTTTCTTCATCCATATTGATGGAGTCAAATATTTATCCATTGGCAGCACTATTTCTTGTGAGCAGTCCACTGACAACTATCTTGCGGGGCGTCAACTCGTCCAACTGAATAGAGACTTAACGTGAACTGACTTTCTGATTGCACTCCACTGTGCCACTCTCAGAGTGCTTTGTGAGACCTGTGTTAGGTTGCAAATGTTCTCCATTACCAGGTAGTGGCAAAGTTATCAGGGATTTTTACACAACTTAACATATCATCCGCTCCTCCCCTTTTCCGTAAATTCACGCACCCACTTCCGAACATTATTATATGAAAGTGTACTATCTCCATACATACCTATCGCCGGCATGTATTCACAGCGTTTTTACCTCGTACAGACACACACATAAAAGACAACTTGTCGCTTCTCCACAGTACACCTTGTACTATTCTTCATTATGTCAGTTTATGGACAAAATGAAGATTAGTATCAATACAAGAAGATAGTATCAAGTGCCCAAAAAAAAAAAAAAAAAAAAAAAAAAAAGTTTAGGACACCAGTACAGTATTCGTACGAGGTGTGGCTATTAAATAACAAGACTGGTGTCATAAATGTGATGTATTGCAAAGACTGTTATCCCGTTCAATATACTCCCCTCCCCTATCTATACACCGCTGCATACGTGCCTTCCATTGTTCAGAGCAAGGCTGTAGGTCATCAGATGACACACTGATCAACAACTCTGCCTTTTTTCGTTTCACTTCTTCCACAGACTGAAAATGTGTTCCCTTCAATGCACTTTTCACTTTTGGGAATAGATAAAAGTCACAGGGAGCCAGGTGTGGGGAATACGGATGATAGTCGAGCACAGGAATGCGCCTGGCTGCTAAAAACGGCTTCAAAGAAAGGACATTATGGGCAGGCGCATTGTCTTGGTGGAGGATCCATTCATCGTTCTTCCACAAATCCGGTCTCTTCTGTATTCTTTCCTTCAGCTTGATTAGGACTTTTTTGTAGTAGATCTGATTCACCGTTTGACCCTGAGGCACCCATTCAGTCATGATGATACCCCTGATATCGAAAAAATCGATGAGCTTTGCCTTCACTTTGTACTTGCTTATTCGTGCTTTTTTCATTCTTGGCGAAGTGAGAGTCTTCCAGTGCATGGATTGACGCTTAGTCTGTGGGTCATACTGGAAAATCCATGTTTCATCACATGTGATGACACGAGTTAGCAAGTCTGGTCCTGCTTTGAGTCGTTCCATGACGTCACAGCAAACGATCTTTCGAATGTCTTTTTGTTCCTGAGAGAGGTTTTTCAGGACAATTTTTGTCATGTTTAAATTGTCATGCAAAATTTGTCTTACTGTCTCTTTGTTAATGCTCGTCATGTCTGCGATCATCCGAATACTCAGACGTCTGTCTTTCCGCACACGTTCATTAATTTTCTGATCCTTTTCGTTCATTCTTGAACTCGAAGGGCGGCCGAGTCGTTCATCATCATCAACTTCCTCCCTTCCTTCTGAAAAACGTTTGTGCCATTTGAAAACTAGCGCACGTGACATAGTATTATCACCATACACCTCTTTTGACATTGCACAACATTCCGTCGGTGTTTTGTTTAATTTCATCAGAAACAAATTCATTGAAATTCATGATGGGGATTTTGAGAAATAAAGGTTTGAATTTACAAAATGGCGTTCTAGATTTTTTTTTTTTCTTTCTTAAAATGTTACCTTTCAAATGACTTTATACATTTTCTATCAGCTCTAAGGAAAGTTTTCATGTTTTTAATGGTAAACAACTTAAAGACAATCTGAATAAAAAAAAGAATCATGTTCCTGGCATTAATAGGAACCGAAATATGATTGTTTTAGTGTTCTTCCAAATCGGGAAGATATCATGTCGCGAACGTTAAACATGGATTTTCTTCTCATTTTTGAAATGCAATAACTTCTAAACCGCTGATGCTGTTTCAATAAAATTTACATACTTGCAATTAGCATAAAAAGTTGTATAACACTACCAAATTTCATCCAAATCTGAGATAGTGGGTTAAATTTCCCCAAAATTTTGGTTGAATTGACGTGGAATGACCCATATCGGGGTTTTAAGGCTGTGTAGTATTTATGACAACTTACAATTATAAATAAAACATCAAATGAAAGAGAGTTTTGTACTCATGCATGTGCATGCACTGTTCCCTCTGTGACTGTTAGAAAGCTCTAGTAACAGTAGTGGCGACTAATAATTGCAAAGATTGAATCTGTACTTAACAGTGCAACGTGTTTTCCGTATTAAGTTCAATTGCAATCTACCAAGTGATAATAACATCCATAGATGGTATCATCAGTTTGAAAACACCGGCTGTCTTTGCAAAGCGGAGAGTACAGGACGACCAGGAGTGACTGAAGAACATGCTGAACGAGTGAGAGTCTTTCACGCGTAGCCCCTAGAAATCAATTCGAAAGGCTAGTCGTGAATTAGCAATTCCAGTCTGTCCAATGTGTAGAATTTTAAGGATACTCTTACCAGTTGACCCACCCGACATAAGAAAGAGGATTGAAGCAGTTGTTGCAACATTGACTCCAAACACGCTAATCAAGGTCTAAGAACTCGCTTATCGACTTTGTGTGTACCGTGTGACGAATGGTGCTCACATTGAACACTTGTAGCATAAACTGTTTGAGTTGCTCTTTCATTTATATATTATTTATTTTAAGTTAAATGTAATAAATACTACAAGGCCTTAAAACCCCGATATTCATTTTGAAACACCCTGTATATTATAGGGAGTTCTTATTATTTTAGTATATATACAATGTATATACTATGTTCTAAGGATAGTGCCCTAATCTTTTTGTTAATACGACATTATTATTATTATTATTATTATTATTATTATTATTATTATTATTATTATTATTATTATTATTATTATTATTGTGTTTTGGTTCTTCATCCGATGGATTCTTCTTCATCAGAGCGTCGTCTTAGTCACTCATCAGACAATAAAGGACAAACCCTCCAATAAAAACCTAAAATACAATAATAACAAAAAAAGGCAATACTGAAAAGGTTAGTACATTATACTTTGGGCATGCGTGCATACACTATGTACATAGTAAAATAATAAGAGCAACCTATAACCTTTGGAAATACTGGTGACCATGAGTATCTATAAAATTTATGCAGTATTCTTAAATTACCATTGTTGAAAAAAAAAAGTGAAAAAAGATTTAAGCCATTGTATGCCTGCGGATGAGTATTACAATCGAAGTATTGGAAGAAATGTTGACTGAGAAACATCACTAGGAAAGTAATTTGCAATATTACAATGTATTCCATACGCTTAATAATAATAATAATTATAGGGGTTAAACTTTTAAGTTTGTTATTAACTATGATAATATCTATATATTGGTTATATTAAAAAACTCATTCTTTATTTCTCGTTACAGACGAGCATTATAAGCATGGTCTATAGTCAATCAGAAATTCTTCATAAGGAAGTGTATTTGTTTGAGCGCATAGATACCAGTTCTCAACAGGAAGTAATGAAACATTTAAAGTGTATTGTGTTTCTTCGGCCGACAAAGGAAAATGTTGAACTCCTTTCAAAAGAATTAAGATACCCAAAGTATGGCGCTTATTATATATGTAAGTTTCTGTTTTGTCCAAAGTGCTACTGTTCGAAATTTCGTAAGGTATTTTTTCTGTATTTCTGAATGTCGTATTGAATTAATTTTTTTTTTTTTTTTTTTTTTTTTAAAGTAAAGGAAATTCTATTAGAGATTGGAGCAAATTTTTACATTCATTTTGAAGGCTCAACTTTGTTATATGAGAGAGTGTATATTATTTATATCTGATCATTTTAGTATAGAGTTGTATAATCTTAAATATATGATCTGCAGCTTTATGACTCCCATTCGTTTCCAGTTACCAAAGTAGAGTTGAATCTGAACAGTCATGCTTTGATTTTAGTATATCTAATATACATTCTCGACAAAATATACATAATTATACAAAATACAATTAACATAATCGTCGTACATAATTGACATAACGGGTATTTGTTTCTTACAAAAGTAACGGATTCACGTTCTGTAAGTTTCGATAGTATAATTTACTAAGTGAATATTAAGTTGAAAAGAAGGATAGAGTACAGTGAAAGCAATAAGGCTGTAGGCTGAAAACTAGAGGCGGATTATGGCGAAATAAAGAGATGAGGCACAGAAAATCAAGTAGAAGTACTCTATAGTGATAAACTCGGTTTATCCCTGTTTTAATTTCCTTTGTGACTTGATCCTCCAGTATCACAATGATAGTACAAAATCAGTCACTGGGAGGGGGTTGTGACAAGGTCTTAATTCTAATGCTCTTTGATTTTAGCTAGCTGTTCTAATACGGTTGCAGCTTATTGGCTGATTTGTTTCAGACCAATAAAATTATTTATGTGTTCTTTAGATTTGCAATGTGCTCCCAAAAGACGAGGCAAGCTCGTGATATTGAAATAGCCTTCGGAATATCATGCATTTTTCTTTACACTTAGAAGCAAGCACGGCCAACAAAACAATTTATCAATTACCAAGTACAATACTACCATAGCCACTTGTGGATATCATATCAAGAATTCTTAAAAGTTTTAGCCTTCTTACCATTCACCTGATTAAATGATAAACCGGGGATCACCTGAAAAATATGTTAACAAGTGAAACGTTAGTAGACCCGAACCAATGTCTTCCAGTGATGTCGCCAGAGAGGGCAGTGGGATTGGACGTCCCCTTAATGGCTGTCTGCCCCCTAATACCTCTTCTTCAGACATGCTGGATTATAAGGTAGGTCAAGTATAAAACTATTCGTTACGTTACGCTATTCTAAAGAATAACTGCCCCCAAAACTTTCTTTGCATCTCCCTGTTCCTCTTCTCCAAGAAATTAAAGCTATTGTCGTCACCGATGTCTCCCATCATTTAACATACCATGAATTCAACATAGGGTTCAATATTACACAACACACTGAACACACAAAACTCACTACACGCGTAGATATCACATGATTGCGAGATATAGCGTGCAGAAACAAGATATAGCTTCTACCTTAGCTTTCTATATTATAATTATGTTCTATTGTACATTTCTGATCGCAAAAAACTAAATTGCTCTCCAGAGACTGACAAGTAAAGGGTCCAGATGGATGAATCGAGTTGGGGGATAAGACATAGTGCGCCTGATAGAGGATGTGAAAATATGTGTATGTGCAAAGTTATAGCGGCTGAGCGCCATAAGAAACTGAGGGGAAGGGGTCAAAATTAGTGGCACAATGGTTATGCCATGTTATTGAAATACATCAAATAAACTGTTGAATCGTGAAAATATTGAAAGGTAGACAATGCAAGCGGAAGTAATTTCACATATTGGCCAAAGAAGAGTGGGCAGAGTAGATCACGAAACTCCGCCTCTTCTTGAAATCCGCCAATTTGAAATATGTGATTTTTTTTTTGAAATGGAAATGTAGTCATGTGGTATATCAATTAGGGTCAGCATATTCTCAAAAATTAAATATGAACTTTAGTGATCGTTATCTGTACTCATTTAAAAAGTTTAGGATTATCTTTATAGTTATTTATAAACATTTAGGAGACTGATACTCGTATGTTGAAAGTTTGGATTATCATGAAAACACATTCGACTACAGTAGTCCACTTTTTATCCAGATATCATATGCTACGCTCGTTCCAAATTGCTATTGCTTACGAAGGTGAACAAAGAAAGTTGAGTAAAAAATATAGCAAGTAGTAAAAAAAATAGTAATCTACATACAGTACGTAATAATTGCATTCCAATCTATTGGATTTTATTGTGTTATGGTCTATATTGGTAAGTATGTCATTTAACAAAAGGTAGCTATATAAACTCCACATTGTTTTCGACCAAAAGCGGAAAAAAAAATCGGTTCTTCCATTCCGGAACAGTTCTCTTCAGCACTATATGAAGCAAATTGGAAGTAATGTCATAATTAATAATGTACTAACACACAACTTGGGTACCAAATTTCACTGTTAGTTTTCTTGGCTTGTAAATACGTTTAACGTCCATTTGTTTTCGTGATAATCTAAGCTTTCAACGTACGAGTATCGGTGTTCTAGATGTTCGTAAATAACTATAAAATTGATCCTAAATCTTCCAAATAGTACAGATAACGATCACTAAAATTTTGACTTTTTGAAAACATGTTTGCCCTAACTGATAATATCACATGACTACCTATCATTTCAAAAAATATCACATATTCCAAAATGGCGGAGAAGGTTCGCGATCTACTCTGCCCATTCTTCTTTTGCCAATATGTGAAACTATCATCGTTTACATTGTCTATCTTTCACTATTTTTACGATTCAATAGTTTGTTTGATGTATTTCTATAACATAGCATAGCCCTTCTCCCACCAACTTTGACCTCCTCCCCCTCCGTTTCTTATAACGCTCAGCCGCTATAACTTTTTGCACATACACATATTTTCACATCCTCTATCAGTCGCACTCTGTCTCATCCTGCAACTCGATTCATCCATTTGGACCCTTTACATGTAAGTTAAAAGAAAAAGACCTTAGATCCTTACGAATTTCTTTAGGTGTGACTCCTTTCCCTTACACTTTTATCACATACATAGTTGGAAATTGAACTATATTACTGTATGCATACTGTAATTCGGTTGATTATACGATGTGTGATCAAAACATAGCTACTAAAGGAAAATACTGTAATTTTAAATCGCAAATTTGATACATGATTTGTATTTGAAATATAGAACGACTTTTTAAAAAAATAGTAAGAGATTGAAGTAGTGGCAGTATCATAGCTACGAATAGACTTGATGACTAACCATCTGTTTTGTGTGTTTTGTTTTTTCACTGTAAATTTGAGTGTCCTCATAACCTATTCTTGTCCGGTGAGCTTCCTTAGAACAAAAACAAATAAGTATTTTATGAAAAGCATATCGAAACCTACACGCTTTATTTTTATTATATTGAAGACAATTCTCGTAATTGGTGGGTGAGGACGCCAGAATTAAATGTAATAATATTCAAAGGAGAAAAAGGTGTCATGGGTATAGAGTACATATGTTTGAAGCAAGGTCAACGTTTCTAATACACTTGCGACATATCGGCTTTCTGGTAAACACATACCGTAAGTTTTCTTACGTTTCTTCCTATTTTTATAATTTCACCAATTACTATATCACTTGTATTTTTTCATCCTCTTCTGTAGCCTGAAAGGCAAGTTCAAAAGGCAGAAGGCAAGATTTAGTTGTACTTTCGGTTGTACACAAAGAGCCTAGGTGAGCGTTTAATTCTAGAGAACTCAGGTTCGAATCACTTGACTAAATGTTCTGACAGAGTTTTGTCTATTCTTTAAGCATATTTGTAGACACAACTGTGAAGATATTTTGCACTTGAAACATCAACGAAACAAGCTATAGGCATTTTGGAAGGAAAGGCTATAGTATCCAACATTTGACTGGTAGGACTAAGTAAAAAAAATAAAAGAAAAGACCATCCCTAAGACTCAAGCTTGGTATTCTTTTCGATTGCGAAGCGTAAACTCTAACACCAATCTATGACGCTCAATACGTTCTTCCTTGGTTCCATCTGGCAGGTGAAAATCGGAATGTTTAATTTAACGTATATTTGTGACCTTCAGGCTAAAAGAAACGGGTGAATACTAAAAGTGAATGATTATGAAAGAATTGGTGGAATGTTAATATTGGAGGAAACGGGAGAACCAACGGGCACAATGATATCCATAGAAGGGAGCACTCGACTCTGAGCCACCGTGTCCTCCACTTGACAGTTAAGGAGTCGGTAGACTTGCAAAACTTTTTTTTTTCAGTGAGTGTTTTCCATGCAAAATGACTTTAGAAGCTATACTTAGAATGTTATTAAAATTAAATCATGTCTGAAAAAGACAAAATATAGTTTATTTTCTAGATGGGTGAGAAAATAGTATATTTTTCACTAATGCTTGCTAAAAGTCATGTTGTCTGTTAATATATATATATATATTTCTTCTTCCAGATTTTAGTAATATTATTGCAAAGGCTGATATTAAGATATTAGCTGAGTCAGATGAGCAGGAAGTAGTGAGAGAAGTGCAAGAATTCTACGGTGATTATATTGCAGTTAGCCCTCATCTGTTCTCACTGAACATCGTAGGATGTTCTCAAGGTATTACATTATTTCTATTATGTAATGAATTGAAGAAATTACAATCAGTCACTTATTCTTATAACATTTAGTTTTTATAAGGGAGAGAGGCTTTCTTATTAATATTTGTTGGGAAAATTGGCTTTTTTGTAGAACTGAACAAATACTAATATATATTTCATAAGGTTTAATACTTCTCGACAGATTTGTTAATTAGAAACAGAGTTTCATTTTTCATATTACTGAATACACAGTGCTGCAATTAGGAAATGAGACTGGCTGTTTAAGAAACAAATGAATAATAAATGGAATCAACTTGCATCAGTTTATTCAAAGTAGAATCTCCTTTATGTACTCATAGCTTTGCATGGCCCAGTAAGTTATGGAATGACTTCTGGGAGTCCAAGACAGTATGGTGTTCAAGGTTTTTATTTTTTACATACTTATTCATTTATTTTATGTCAAGAAAGTAGCCCTTTTAATTTTGTGAAAGAAATTATCAAAGGAAGACACGTCTGACGAGTATGCTAGGTATGTTAACACCCAAACACTGTTTTGGGCGGGAAAACAAACAAGCAATCACTGCATTAAATGCTGCGGATGGGGCACCAAACGTGCACATAGCCTTTGTTTTCGTGAGATTCCCCGATATTAATTGGAGAATAGTTTCCTGCTTCGCTCTAGTAAGGTCTAATGTTACCCTGAGGCTTGCATTTCAGTCATTCAAAATGATATCTCGAATTTTGTCAGTCATTTGTTTTGGTAGACTTGCTTGGACCTGGGCGCTCGTCATCTTTTCTGCCAGTACAGAGCCTCTTATGCCGTACAAAAGCATGGCAACGAGAAGGAGAATTTTCCCCACAAACCATTCTTAACATCTCAAGTGTTTAAGTTAGACTTTTTCCTAAGCCCGGAACTTGTTTGTTACGGTTTGATTTCCCCAACTCATAACATTATGCAGTATGTTTATAATAACTAGGCTTCGAACTTTTAGATTCCAAAAAGTTGAATTTAGGATTTTGTAAATCTTCATAAGTGTTGTTTAGAATTTTATATTTTACATTACAGAAAAGAACATTTAATATATGTGATTATACTTTAACACTTTGTTAGTTATTGTACAATTCAAAACTTAGCATTTAACACTATTTTAGCAACTTTAAGCTAACGAGTCTTGCCCGAATAAAAATATTATTAAAATTTCCGATGCCTGGAATTGTTACGAATAATTGAAATCTGGTACAGCATAAGGATAGCCTGTGAAGAATGCTGAATATATTTTATTGTCTGTATTTCAAATCTTGTACAACACAAATCACTTCACTTCCCTAGGCTGGCACTGAGGAAGAAAACATTTTGATGTAATGAGATTTCCGGTACTTTTCACGTTACTGCATAGCACAAACAAATAAATTTCTTTACTGTTTGGAGTGGCACTGAACAACAAAATATTTTGAGATTCCCTGATGTAAACATTTATTATTATTATTATTATTATTATTTTCTGTCGAAATTCTCTAAACACCGAAAAAACGTTGATGTAAAAGTTGCAAATTTCATACTGGCTGTTTCCTAGGGGTTCCACAGAAAATTTTCGTGGATATCGTCTCCATGAAGAACTTAACTATTATTGTGCCAGCGACCGGCCGAGCGGAAAATTTCTGCACATGTTCCCAAGATCACACGCAAGATTTGCCATTATGGAAAACGTCCATGCCAAAACTAACTTCACAGCAAAAAAGTCAGTCTTCATTCAAATTTCAAGGCTCTCAGCGGTAAAATCGAACACAGAATCATGTTCGCCAAAGGCGCTCGCTTGCCACTAGACCAGCCGGGAGGACACCTTGTATCTTTCTTACATTACATTCTTGCTTATAAAAACATTTTTTTTTTTTTTTTTTTGACAGTACGTACTCGTAAATTTTGCGCAAACAATAGTATTGTATACAATGAGAAAATTACTTGAGACGACGTAGGTCATATTGCCAATTGCCGTGTCGTTTACGTAATGCCATATGTTACAATCCTCATGCCATAATTCACAAAGCAAACAGGTTACTGTATTTATTTGTTTTAATAAGACGTAAGATTTATGAAGGTTATCAGAAGGAACTTAGTGAACTGAGAAAAATGTGATTCCAGTATATAGTAAACATTTGAGGATGATTCTAGAGAGGATCGAAATATTGTGAGAATAATGACTTAACACAAATGGAAGTTAGGGGTACAAGGTACGATTTTGAGTTTTAAACTAAGAACTCAGTTTAGTAAATAAGAATGAACATCGTTTGCTGCTGTGTATAATTTAGTTGCCAGGTGCTGAAGTGTTGAGTTAGGGGTCATATAAGTTAAGTATTTAATTTATGTGAATATGGATTAAATGAATTTATCACTCACCTCTCCATTACGAAGAAAAATTAATATTCAAGTATAAGTGAAATTGTGAATAATGTATTCTCTTTAATTTCATAATCAGCTCTGCATGCCATTTTTATATTATTATTATTATTATTAGTATTATTATTATTTATTATTATTATTATTATTATTATTATTATTATTATTATTATTATTATTATTATTATTATTATTATTCAGATTTATTCAGTAATTCATAAGACAAATTATTTCCGTTTTTAGGTATGACATGGAATCTTACTCATCTTCAGCGGACTGTACAAGGAATTACTGCTGTTTTATTGTCATTAAAAAAATGCCCCTTTATACGCTACCAATATTCGTCAGATATGGCTAAAAGATTAGCAGAAAAGATACGAGTAAGTTTTTCTTCGTTCTTCTCTGTCTCTCTGTGTACTTAAAAAACGTAGTGCAAATGACCCATTCTTTAGAGATTTTTATTTTAGTCTTTTTTACTTTCAGCGATAGAAGTGCTTATCGTAGAAACATATTTAAAAAAATCAGAAATCCATACATCTGTATCTTTCTTGTCAAAAGTGCTCTATTTGTCAAGTTGTCTTTCATAATAGCAACTCTTCGCACAATCTGTTGTCCCGATAATGAACTACTTCCTCACATTAGAAACCTTTAAATGTTTTGTAATCACAGTGTGATCAGTCAGGCTCTAGATGTTGGTGGAAGTAGAGGTGTATATATATGGCGTGGTCCGGAAGTGGGCGTACCCCTAATTGGTGTTTTCTGACGGTTTTAGGTTTTAACCACATTTATTTGGTAGCATTGCTATCCATGTTCATTTGTTTTCTGCTGTTTTCTGCTTGGTAACAGTTATTTGCAGTGAATTTAAACTAATCAACAATGTGTGATCAAAGTCCATATAGCATTGAACAAAGATTAGTTTTTGCGGTTTGGCTTCACGTAAGGCGACACCAGACAATGCTCTCTGGGGTTTTATAAAGCAACAAGTAAGAAACATTCGATGTCACACAACGCAGGAATTGCGAGCAGCTGTGGAACGCGCCTTCACCCTCGTGACTCCGGAGCATCTCCGCAAAACATCTGCGAGAATTTGGCGTAGAATTCAGCTGTGTTACGACATGGATAGTGATCATATCGATGTTTATGACTCTTTAAGACTTTTAAGACTTCAAGGTAACTGTGTACAGACATTTTACCATAACTAACACTATACTGTTGAAACTAAAGGAGGGGGGTACGCCCACTTCCAGACCACCCTGTATATACTGTCAAGATGCCTGATTACCGCGAACAGCGTTACACATTAAATTTTATGTGTTTTTGAACAAGAATGCTTCGACTATGTACGAAGAACTCAGAACTTTTTGTAGTCTGTAATGACTCATCGAGCCTATTTTCGATGGCACAAAGCATCTCAAGATGCCAGTGGAAATTAGATTGAGGAAAAGGCACACCTGTTGTGGTATTAACAATAAAAATATTACTACAGCTAACGTTATTCGCAAAGACTTAAGTCTCCCATTCGACAGCTATGCACACACATTGAACATAATCGGAATTATTCATACCATTTTGTATAACCCATTGTACATGTTTAAACTGTATGCGTGATAGTTAGCAGTTACTGTGACTTCTTATTTGTAAATAACTGTAGTGACCGAGATTCTAAACACAAAAGCATCACACCCATTTTACAGCCCAACTTTGCACCGTGATTCTTATTTTTTTACCTTATGACCAAGAAGCACCTTTAGAGACGTCGGTGTGACGATGAAATGAAATGCAAGCTGTGAAAGTTTTTTTGTGGCAAGTATGAAACATTTTGTCCCCAAGAGATTAACGTTGAGGTAGAGATAGAGTTGACATAGGATTTGCGAAAAAGTTTTTTTTTTTTTTTTTTTTTTTAATCATAACAAAACTAATGAAAGACTAAAGCATGAATGTAGAAAATTTTTGGTATATCAATGTGCAGGAAGACCCTTGAAAATGTCCAATGAAATATAGGTTTATATGCAGTCTTTTTTGTTTCATTCCGAGAGTCATTCGTGCAAATTGAAATTTGTGTGAAAATCGTATGAACTATGTTTTGTGAGAAATACAGTATGTGAGAAAAATCACATTCCACTACGAGCTGCAGAAGAAGCAAAACATCAATATAGTAAAATGTGTTCTAAATTACAGAATGAACGGAAAGATAAGTTTGACAGTTGCAACCATGAAACAGATCGACTGAACAATTTTTATCATTATTTACTCGGAAATAATAATGAGTTCGAAGAACTGTGGAGGGTAATGAAAAGTTTGCTTATTCTTTCTCATAGAAGTGCGATTGTTGAAAGTGATTTTTCTGTTAATGAGGACATGATAGTAGAAAATCTTTGTGAAGATCCAATAGTAATATTGAGATTAATGTATGAATCTGTAAGATGTTCTAGGGGAACTTACGCAGTGGAAATAAATATAAAAATGCTTCAATTTGTTCGTGCTTCGTGGAAGCAGTATGAAGAAACCATGAAGAAAAAGCGTGCCGAAGGAAATGCAATGGAGTCGAAAAAGCCTGAGTGTAAACGCGTCGCTGATCAAACCACTGTACTAGAGGGGAAGAAAGTAACGTTATCAAAAGAAGCTGATCTGGAAATAGAAGATATCAACGTGAAAATTGCCACCTTGAGTAAATTTCTTCCGTAACGCAATCAAAAACTTGTCACAACTGTTTGCTAGTTGTTAGTCACAACTATTTGCTAGGTTCTGTTTATTGTCATCAAAATACACCATATAACTTTCTATTATTATTTTTATTTTATTTTATTTTTATTTATGTATATATTTTTTTGCTTACATAAAGAATGTATTAAAAATACAAAGAAAGGCAGAGGGTGTTGAGTTGGGCCTTTCCATGTATGTTTGTTTTTCCTTCTTTTTCCTTTTTCTTTTTCTTTTCTTTAATACAACTTTTGTTTAACAAAGATTTCCTAATCTTAGAAACTAAAATATACACTAGAAACTCAAGAAATTCAATCTGGAAAATATGCTCTACAGACCTGGAAAACGTGGAGAGGCCAGGGAAAATGAAAATGCAATATCCCTGATATTCCCTAGACTGATATGTTGAAAGTAGAAAAGGAAGATAAAAACTAAAGGGATGGGTTGGTTGATAGCAAGAAGTACAGGAGAGAGAACGAATATTAAATGACATGGGAAATTTATGTATGAATAATTATATAAGACAGTAGAACAGAAATAAAAAAAAGAGAAATATTAAGTAAGAAATAAATTAAATAAAATAAAAATCTCTAAAGAATAATTTAAAAGGAATGAAAATAATGAAATATAAAACAGAGTAAAAGACAAGTAAAAAAAAGTAATAGTAAAAAATTAGAAAGAAATTGAGAAACGAAGTTAGTGTAAAGACTGGCAGTTTTGGTAAAATAAAACACCGAAAGTGTAAGTATAACTGAATGTTTTAACGAAGAAAAAGAAAGAAACTTCCAAATCATAGAACACTTAGTGTCAGAAACTTAAAATAGCAGAGAAAATATGTCAATGAATGTCATGGACTAAAAGCTACGAAACTTAGTTCATATTAGGTAAACCCTACTACTTGATAAAGCAATCATGCCATGAAACACATAGTTTACTTCTGATTACATGATATCATATACATTTTCTGTAGGTTATCCATACCCAAGTTATGGCGTGTGTCCCTTAAGATACATTTGAGGCGTGAAAAACGATAGTTCAAATTACCCGTATGAAAGAAGCATACGAGTATTTGAAGCATGTGACAACCTTGGGATTTATAGCAACATATATTTATTAAATATAATTGCTTCTCATATTCTTTATTTGTTTGATCAACAATGATTTATTCCTTCCAGTATGGAGCGTTAAATTCCATATACCACTGGTAATTTTCATTCCACGATAATGGCAAATAATGTGACATATTTCTGACAGAAATGTAAAAAAGCACAAGAAACAACCGTAAAATGGTAAATATAGCCAATGATCACAATAAATAACACTTATTTACAATCTCTTATAAGGCAAAATATGACCGTTGTGGCATTTTCCTACCAACTATCGGTCTTTAGTAGTGAGATAGGGATAAAACCAGTGGGGGTGTTCTCGCATAGGATGTTATTGTAAATGTCTTCATATCACTTCCTGAGAGACATTGGAGAATATATGGGAGAGATTTTTAGAATATTTACTCAGAATGCGTGCTCGAATGTACTATAGTGATAAATTGCGTGTTCCTGAAAGAGTGAATGAAATCAGGATATCGTTGATCATTGACAGGTTTTGTCATCATGACTCAAATGTCGGTTAAATTGAGTGGTAGAAGCACGCTGCAGTTGCTTCAATAAAGGATGTGCATATTTCCAGGGGAGACTGCTAGCAATGGAGGAGGTTACAGAGGAAGGTGGGAGGGGTTTTCTGGATACTAGGATGGATATCCATGTGAGAAGCATTATTAGTTTCTCTGGTTTGGTAAACGGATATTATTGCAAGCGGAGGTTGCCGACAAAGAATGAGAAGTCTGTATGTACTTTAGTTTGATTGGAGTAGGAAAAGGTTACGTATAAAATGAGACTTCCTGTTTGGTCGGAGTAAAGAAAAGATGACTGATTATTATTAGGACAAACTGAACTAATTGGATTAAGGATGTTTGGAGAGACAAAAATGGGAGGGGGTTATGTTTTAGATTCTCTGATGGGTTCTTTGATACGGGTTTTTATGCTTCGATTTGTCACACTAATATAAATCTAAAGTAGAAATATAAATATGAAACAAACTCTTAACTGAAAACGTATTAAAGTTTCTTTATTAAAAATATCAGGGTCATAATCGTTGAAAGCTTTATCCACACAAGTTGGCATTTTCTTCTTTCCCGCGCTGTTGATTTTTTTTTTTCTTAGCTCTGTGTTGGAATTCAGTGTGTTTTATTTCGTTATCTTCGTATTAATTTTTCATTGAACCTCTTTTAAATAATTTTTCCGAGCTCTCTTTCTCTTGTTAATCGTGCCATTGAAATTCCGTTGTAATGAATAGAAGAAATATTTCCCTACTTCAACTGAATAGTATTGTGTATTGTAAGTTTAATGTTAAGTTTTGTCGTTAGGAAATGAACAAATTTTAAAAAGTGCTAATCTTAGCACATTTTCCTGTTAGAACGAGTTACATATAACTCAAGATGATGAAGTTATTACGTGTAGGATTTCATCTACTTGTAACCAATTACTCTACCGTAAAAATAGTCTTGATGACGCTGTTTTTCTTTAGCTTTTTGTTTTGCGTGACATGAAGTTTCTTTCCAGCAAAACATAAAGGCAGGGCTTTAAACGGAAGATACCAAATAATTCCACGTGACAGTAAATAATAATGTTTTATTTTTCTAGAAAATCTCCCTCATTCTGCATACATTAATGTAATATACTATTTCTGATTCTTTGTCTTTCAGGAAGTACTGTCTAAAGAAGGATCACTTTTTGAGTTCCGACAGAGCGAAGTTCCACCGTTGTTGCTTATCTTGGATAGGCAGAGTGATCCTGTAACACCATTGTTAAATCAGGTACTGCTTTACGCCACTTATATTTAAAGTAGCATGACCTAATTGCATGATTAGTGACATCTTCAAGTATAATTACATATTTCTTTCCCTTCAATATAAAATTCAGTGATTAATTCCCGAAATACTTTCTATGCCAGTGCATTAACCACTTGCGGTAGCCAGTCCCCATCCGAATGAGCCACACGTGTTTGCTCTTGAGGTCAATACTCAGCCACTGAGACCACATACCATAACTCCTGTTGTGTTTAGACAACCAAGACAATTGAATTATATGTAATAAGTGGAGGACACAACGGAGTTTCACACATCATATTCTCGATAGATGCTAACTCAGTGAAGTTCAAATTCATGAAATGAAATGAAACCATCTTCGTATCTGGAATGTTATTACCAAATACTCTCGGTCAGAGTTATTCAGAAAGATTAAGAGCCACCAATACTTTGAAGACAAAATGCAAAAGAATCCATGTTCAGTATGGAGCTAAACTTTCACTTATTAACACAATAACATTAATGTTAAAACTGTTCTTATTGTATTTCTTCGTTTGTAGTTTCAAGAGAAGACTGTAGCTCAGTGGTACAATTCTTATGTCTGGTGTGTGGGGATCTGGTTCAATCCCAGGCCAAGTGACTTTGTGATGGAAATCTAGTGTCTGTGGGTTCGGGTTTTCCATTTTCTCCCGCGTTATCATTCTATCAATTATTTCATAATTATTCACTTTGATTAATTATCTGCCTCCTTTGATCTAAAGGTCATAATCCTATAACATTAAACTAGAAATTTCTTTTCAATTTTTTATTTTAATAATATCAAGAACTCTGAGCCATATTAGTCCATACAAACGTACATTAAATTATAAAAACATTACGAAAGGTTTTTGTTACTGTCAATAAAGAAAAAAGGTTAGTTTTATTATTTTCTTGATTTGTCTCTAGTGACTCGATGGCAAAACTTTCTTTGTCTTTCTGCGATGAGCTTTTGTAAGTCAGAAGTTTTCTGCAGGAATTCTGCAAAAATTTTGTGCAGAAAACACACTTGTGATTCATAAAAATACGCTTTACGTGACGTAAAAACAGGTTAAACTATATTTATGCGAGTAGTCCGTCTATTTAAGACATCTATACATAGCAGGCATGTTTTTATACTTTTCTGTTTGCTATTTTTTCTCCTCTGGCAATTTTTCTGCACAGGCGCGGCAAAATTTCTGCGATCACATCGCAGATCGCGGCATGTTCTGCTATGGGGTCTAGTGAAGGGCATATTCAACAATATGATACAATGAAAAAAACATTTATATTGAGTCATATGATGCTATAATTAATGTATAGACTCACATTGTTTACTTGAAATTTAAAAGAAAAAAACTTTTTAATAAATTCCAGAGAGTTTAACAAAATTTCTTGCAGCATTTGAAGAAAACAATGTTAAATTATGGATTCATTATCTCACTATCTAATTCATGTAGTGTAACATTTTGTACAAAATATATTATTCCCGTTTTTACATTCTTAGTGGATATTTGGTGGGTTTGTGATAGAATGCTCTCATGCAGAGTTCATCTTAAACGATGCGGGTTTCGTAGTCCTTAGAGTTTCTCTCTCTCTATATATATGTCCGTTTCGTTCCATTTAACCACTGTCCCGCCACTTCCTATTTTTCCACCAACATTTAGTTGTATGTATAATTTGTCTTGTTCAGATCACTAGATTGAATGTTAAATATTTCTGTTTCATTTCCATATTCTAAAGATCAGTGTTCACTAAGGTTTGAGTTTTTCCCCATAATAATGAAGCAGATAATTAAGTAGACAATTGGCAGAACCTTGTGAGTAGTAGTTTCATTGAAGGTAAAATGGAATTCAAATTAACCAAACAGACAGTAAAGTGATAATGTACTCGGAAGTTAGATCTATAAAAATAAATACTTTATAATTCACTTAATAATCGAGTAACTCAAATAAGGCCAAAGGATATCACAAATTGTAGCATATATGATAGTATGTTTATGTATGTGTATTTTAGAATAATTTCTATAAACTTCTGCCTTCCATAGACTTAGTGCGTAGTCGTGGGACGTTAATTAGAAATTTCATATCACTCGAATACTTGTGAACTTGGTACAGTTACCTTTATTTATTTATTTATTTAGGAACATAATTCCAGAATACAGTTGAGTGCCAGTATACTATGGAATATATGTATTAAGTAATGGCTGAGTGATGGAAATTTCAGGTGCCTATAAATTTCTAGGAGTCATATAATTAGAAGATAGCAGTATATTACGTTGTGAAATTCTTTATGATAGGGAGAGTACGTTAAATATTTGAGATTCTCCCCCCATTCCTTAGAATATGCATTTCAAAATCCGTAATGCCACTCCTTGCTCATTCCTCACGCAGATAGGGCTGAACTTACACTTAAATAGTATCTGGAGTGTCATTATTCATCTCAACGACTCTGAAAACTATGGACTGGACACCAATATTGGCCGTTTTTGATTAATTTTACATGTGAGCATTTTTCACCCACCCCCTTATCCCCATACAAAAAATTGTCAATGTAATACCATAAGTTACTTGGGAGACCTACAGTTGGCAAGTATAAGTTTAATTGGTTTAGTAATTATTGCGTGATGAGGTAACAAACTAACTCATATTCGTTTATATATATATAGGTAACCAAGAAGGTTCTGTCGCTTTTTTCACCTACCGCCTTCGAACATCGATATGTCACCTAAGACGTACCTGGAAGATCAAAAATAGTCCCCATCAGCATCGACGACCTTCTACCAACGTTCTGGAAGGCCATGGATCCAATTGCGGTAGAACTTAGTGGGCAGTGAAGCGAAGAAGGTATCAAGTGCGTTTTGTACCTTTGCTAGGGATTTGAACTGGCATCCTCTAAGGTGATTGTCCAAGGAATGGAACAGGTGAAAATCGGACGGTGCAATGTCCGGGTAGTATGGCGGATGCAATAGTTCTACCCATCCAAGGCGTAGAATGGTTTCCCGGGTCATCCTAGGCACGTGGAGCTTAGCGTTGTCCTGTAACAAGAGGACCCCTATGCGATTCAGAAATGCTGGCTCCAGAGTTTTGAGTGTTTCTTGAATACGGCTCAACTACTGACGGAGTACAGCGTTACATTGATGCTCTGACCAGCTGGTAGCAGATCCCGATGCACGATGCCGCGAGTAGTCCACCAAACTCATAGGAGGACGTTCTTCTGGTGCAGTTCTGGTTTCGGCTGTTTCGGAACCGGTTTATGGGATGCTAACCAATGATGACGGCGCCGTGGAGGTTCATACAGGACCTACTTCTCATCACATGTCAACACCCTGTCCAGAAATGGCTCCTTCCTCAGGCGAGACAGCAAAGAAATACTCATCACCTGTCAACACCCTGTCCAGAAATGGCTCCTTCCTCAGGCGAGACAGCAAAGAAATACAAGTGTCTGCTCGCGTTGCCTTCTGGCCCCAAGTCAAATCATGTGGAACCGATAGACCCAACTTGTAGTGCTTCCCAAGTTGACGGAAATTTTTCCGAATGGTTCCTCCTTGTAATCCCAGTTCCTCACACGTCTGACCACTGTTCGCCTCAATTGCTGCCTGAAGATATTCATTTTGTACATGTGTTGGTTTTCCGTCGAGTGTTTCGTCACCGTCCTTAAACTTGTTAAACCACCACTGTACTGTCGGCGTAGTTACAGCATCCTCACCAAAGGCCTGGCATATCTTCCGGCCCGCTGCAGCGGCGTTTGATCCCAGTTTGAACTCGTACACCCTTATGACACTGTGTGGAGGTCCCATGTTCACTCTGTTACGCAAGTTCACGGTGTAACTGAACTGCCACAACCAGGTAGTATGTTGAATATACTCAGACCAACAACTGACCTTCGCTTTATCTCCATTCGCATTCAACTCACTGTGTGAGGGACAGTTGAACACAGACCTCTACAAAAAGCGACAGAACTTTCTTGGTTACCTTTATATATATTAATACAGTATTAAAGGCAGTATGCTTGCATACAAGAAAGTGGTGGTAGCGATGGTGGTGGTGGAAGAGGAGAAGCAGAAAAATCTTGGTTGCACAGAGAAATGAAGATAATGAACATACGACGAAAACAAATCCTAAATAGTGCATCAAAAGTTTAAGCATATCTAGCAAAATATTTATTTAAAGATAGTAATTGACCATTTTGAAATAAAACCTAATAAGTAGAACACTTACTTTCTTTAATTGCACCCATAAGAATTTTCCTGAACTGTTTAGGTCACTTATTTTGTGTCCATCTTCTTTTGAAGTAAGGGTTCGATACTTAATTGGTAATGTGCTTAATTGTGAATGAATGTAATATTTGTATCATCTGATGGCTTAGAATATTTTTCCCTTTTATTCCAGTGGACATATCAAGCAATGGTTCATGAACTTCTGACTATTAACAACAACAGGGTTAATCTTTCAGACGTACCTGGTATAGCCAAAGAGTTAAAAGAAGTTGTGTTGTCAGCGGAACAAGACGAATTTTATGCAAATGTAAGTTCTATGTAGATATATATAATATTAGAATAAATTCTGATGTTGGAAAGAAAGGCATAATTAAGATCGTTTATAAACTATATGACACGTATTTCGACTTCTTAGTTTCATTAAAATTTAAGCAGGTAAAAGCTACTAACATCATGAGCATTCTGCCTCACTAATAAGTTACTTGTTGAAAATTGACAGGCTTCCATGTACTATGTACCGCAATGAACCTTTTTGTCTTTAGTAAACATTATTTGTTATTATATCTCGCATCAGTTGTAATCTTATTCTCCCCTCCACCTTTTGCCTTCAATCATACGTTCTGTCATGTCCCAGGATACAATTTCTTCCCAAACAATGTCTTAGTCATGATATAAAGTCTTAACCATTTTTTCTCTTATTTATAATTAACTCCAATATTCAAACATAACTCTGTATCTCATGTAGTCTTCTTTACATCACTGTATAATGTCAATTATCGCTATAATCTTCGCCACTATCTATTGTTAAGAAGTGTGGTTCATTACATAACTGATATGGTTTTCAAGTTTACTGAAATGAAACAAAACTGGTGTCGTTAATTAACGCTACAGAAAATGTGTACATACAAGAGAATTTTTAAGAAGTTATGTTACCTGGAAGTTTACAAATTCACAACAGGAAACATGGGTTTATAAAGGTTTGACAAGTTCTTTGGGAGTAGTAGAGGGAGTTGGTATACCAAAAAGCAACATTCGTTGGATCCGGTAAGAGGAACGTCCACGTTTTCTCGCATTCAGATAGAAGGAATTGTGAAAAGCAGAAACAACGTTCAAAAAATTCTGTGTAAAGCTATAAGGTGGTTCAAGTGATCCTGTTTTTCTTTTCTTTTCTTTTCTTTTCTCTTCTTTTTTTTAATCACAGAGTAACATTTACAACGACTATATAATAAATCAAATTTTCAAACAAGAATAGATTATCAAAGTTACAGCAAAACTAATATTATACATTGATATAGAAAAGATTGCGAGAAATACAAAGGTGAGTTTGAACATTCGTTTATGTGTTAGTAGTTGAAGTGTCCGTTCTCTGCACGGGAAGAATAGGTTTGTGAAAAATATATGAACCCCCAAGTCTTTAAATTAAACATAATATCTTGTATATAGACATAATGTAAATTCTTGAAGTGTCTTCATTGGCTATCTTCATAGCGACAAACATAAAACAGCATGTACCGTTTTTTAGTTTCGGCTCGAACTAGCTTGCACAAACTTTCAACCATTATTATAATTTTAGTTAATAATCTTGTAGTTTCATATTTAAAGGGCAACGGAAATTTTTGTCTAAATGCTAGAAATTAAGTTGCAATGTGTTTGAAAAGAAAAAGAAAACTGGTTGTTAAGCAGTTAAAATGAACAAAATGTACTCATTGTTGTCAAATCTTACCGCACATATTATCATTGGAATGTCGTTGCTACGGGCGTTTTCTACTGCTAAGGAACCCTCTTGGGAAAATAAACGTAATAAAAACGTATGTTAGGCCAGGGTGCACTCATGTACGTAAGATAATGAAAATCGGTGTAGCGATCTCGGAGGAGTTGGCCGCCAGTCATCGTTGTATTCATTTTTCTCTATATAGATGAGTCTTATAGCATTCATTAGTAAATATCTCTGAACTTTTTCTTATTTCTTACTATTCGTAACATTTTCTCATTAGATTTCTCCTTTGATAAAGTAATAAATCTACCATGGCAAACTGCTGTCTCGTACATTAGGACATCTATCGTATGCTATCGGCATTAGGACGTGAGTTTTATTAATTACTTTGCCGATGTTAGTTCTGTTATACCATCAACTGTCAATAGCATTCTATCGAGTAGTAATCAAAATTAGGTCAATCTTCGCTATATATAACTGAAGCAATAACCGTAATTAGAATAGTCTCCTTTGCAGCAGATTTCTTTATTTCAACGACCTTGTTCCAATAACAATCCTGTAATTATCATTCATAATTCTTTAACCTCTTTATTTCGTCATACTTTACAAATTCCTCTGTTGGGCTTTAGCTATATCACCAAATCATCGATATCAACAAACTTATCGCAATTCAGTCATCTTCATGCTACCTGTACAAATAATTAATGTTTTCCTCTTCATCTTTCTCGTGCATGTCATAATTTTTATCGCGTTTTCGGCCACATATTCATAGTCTAATCCTCAACACTCCAAGCTATCTAATTTTTTATTATTATTACTTTTTTTCCTCCACACACATTTCGAAAGCTTTTTTTTTTTTTTTTTTTTTTTTTTTTTGTTCACTTTTGGTTAGTATTTGTTTCTGCCTCATGGAGTACATAGATTACAGTACTTCTCACACACCACTTAATGAGTCGTGTTCGTACTTTTATTTCTTGCTGATACTTCAATCTTCACTAATTGTACTGTAAAAGGATTACTTTCTTTTCCGTCTTAACTTCTAAATGTCTGGAAACAATTGAGTGTATTCTTTCGCTATTGAAAACGTGATTAGCTAAGGGTATTTTACTTTCACACTTACAGAAGGAAAGGTAAACTATACACCGGCTTTTCAACGAGTCTGAGTCATGTAGAGAATGTGCAGCAGAAAAATTGACAGTGCTTCATAAAACAGTTATTATTCTCTATTTTTCATAAAACATCTTGAGAAACCAATGATTATACTGACAATATATGTAACACATTTTATTAGTGCATAAAGACTTCATTCTCTTCGTTTCACGGGGTACATGGTGGCCCAGTGGAAGAGCGCTCACTCTTGCTCCGAGGAGTTTCTGGTTCGATCCCATATGCGAGTTTGTGTTGAACAACATTGTGTCCGTTTTGTTCGCGTTTCCCACATTCTCATCCCACCAATATTCCATCATCATTCACTTTCAGCAATCATCCATCTCATTTAGCCTAAAGGGCATAACCCTGGGACGTAAAACTAGATATTTTCATTTGTTTTATTTCATTAGCTGTCAGTTATCTTCCCAACTTAAAACCAGAGCACACAGCTCAACTGGCGCTCCGTAATCTGTCATCACGCATGCTTACGTATAATACTTGTTTTATTTCATGAAGTGTACTTGATTGCATTGCAATTACGTAATTCTATTTTGTTGTTATCTCAGATTATAGTATGTTAGTTTTTATGGTTGTTTATAGTAAAAGTATACTTTTTGTGATAAATTATTTTGCGTAAGAGTACATGCGTAAGTAACTTTGCAGTTACGCGTGCCTTTATTATTGGTGAGAAGTACGACGATACAGACAACAGTCAGTTGTTCTACTTTCTTGCATCCTACTTCTGCATTTGATTCTGTCGTTTTGTAACATTGTTTTAAATTTCGTTTTGGGTTTTGCTGCAAGATCCATATGTACAACCGTGTACACTTAATCTTTTTTACTTTTTATTGAAATAGTGTTTATGTAAACTCTTTCTCGCTATTTCTTTAATACAGATATTTAATGTTGATAAGAGGAACATCTTTATCGAATTCCCATTCCAAGTACACTTTTCTGTTAAATTAGTTCTTTTACCTTAACTCTTATCGATTCATATATAAGTTTCTTATCAGTCTGTGACACTCTTTCATTATAACCCAAAATTCTTTGATATTTACAAAATTTTTCAGTCAGAACTTATTCTACATTAATGAAATATTAATTGCAGTTTTTTACTTGAATTTTTCTATAAAACTTTCACTGATTATTAAGAAGTGAGTAAGAGTCGTTTGGGCTCCTACCTTTCCTTTTAAAATCTTGTATTAAGTATTTGAAGCATAATCTTTTTGCTGCATGTATATAAGTAAAAATGAATGTAACGATTGTTGGCGGTCAACTCCTAGACCGCAGCATTGGACTTTTGGTATCAGAAATTAACTAGGCTTTTATCACATTAATTTGTCCGAGAGGGTTTCCTAGAGGAAGAAAGCACCCCTAACAAGAGGATTCCAATGTTAACATATGGGTTCATTATGTTTATTTGAATTGCATAACAGCCAGTTTTCTTTTTAATCATATGTAAACTTTATTTCTAGGCTTAAAATACCGCAAAGGAGATATTTTAACATGAGAATTTCCGTTGATCGAACTCTTCATTTTTTGCTGCAGCTGTTTTTCTGATCACATCAAGGAAAAATAGCTAACCTATTCAAAATGATTTTTAGAGCTCAAGCTGGATTTTTTTTTTTTTAACATGTCTCTGATTAAAGAGTATATACTATAGTACTCGCGCCGAATCGTGGAGCTTGGGCTCTAAACCAGTCATAGAAATCTTTTCCTTAAGCTCCGATACATCGGAAAACTTTGGCACAGTTCGTGAAGCCGCTTCCCGAGCACACACTTGGGGAAATGTCAAACAGCTGAAATTCATTAACAATGTTGCCAAACTTTGAAGACATAGTAAATGAGTATTTTTTAAAAAAATAAAGTATTTAAAAATTACCAATAATAACACTGCACAACAATCACCACCGTAACATGTAACGTACCGGTTTACCGTTTTGTTGTTGTTGTTTGTGTTATTCTGTGGAACTCGTATAGTTGATTAGTGCAGCGTTGTTACCGTTAATATGTTTGTTGGAGTGTATTTTTTGTTAGGTTAATTTCCCATTGATTCTTTCTTTGATTCACTATATTTGTTTTTGTGTTACTATTCTTGACCTAAGCCGTAGGCAACTATTGACTTGCTATTGTTCGTGTGAAAGTAAACAAACCAATATGCGTGATGTCACTCTCGTAAACTTTAATATATGATTACCGCGATAATACTGACATTTGCAAGTTATACTAAATCTGAACATCAACATAGCGTAGATTAGTGAATAAGACCGACACAAGATGTAAATAATAAATTTGTGGATTGGATTACGTATACTGTAACGTTTTATAATATTACAATGCTTACCAGAATTCGCGTTTACGATGAATGTTATGAGTGTGCATTTAGTATCAATTTCTTTGTGTTAATGGAGCTTGAGGCTGATGACGACAGTTGCTATTCAACTATCAGTAACAAGCAATACGTTACTCTTTTGTTTAAAAAGTTCTGTCTGCTGTTACGTGACCCAAATAAGCGAGTGAGAGGAAATTATCCTGAATGTCTTTAGAAAGTTAAAGTTTAGCAGAAAAGGGATAGGATGCAATCTTAATAATAATATTAAAATATACATGGTTGCGATAACGAATAATTCGTAGATGTTTTAAAATAATTACTATATATGATTACTGTGTGCGAGTAGTTATGTTAGATACATAGAAGGAAAACAAAAAAAGAAGATACAGTTAGCGGAAAAAAAGGTGGTAGGGGAACTCCGATACGTTCAAAAAGGTTAAGATGGAAAATTACTACTTTTGGACAACCTTGTGCAATATTTTGGTCTCAACGGAGTTCCCGTCAAAAATTTTATTTACCGTATTCTCGCGTGTATAAGCCGCACTTTTTTTCACGAACAAGCAAACGAAAATGTAGGGTGCGGCTTATACACGCGAATGATTTAAAATGGCTTAAAGATAATTACGGTATTAATTTTTTGCGTTTGTTGTACGGTATTTACCGCACATCACAAGAAACACGTATAGAAAACAAATCCACAAAGCCACAATCAGACGAAACAACAATTAAATACAGGAACAAACACGTTAACTCAAATACCGCTATTGTTGATTTGAATCAACAATTACCGGTAAACGAACAAAATATTTTTTTTAACGGAAGTAAAGTTAAATTTTAAGGGTGCGGCTTATACATGAGTGCGGCTTATACACGCGAGAATACGGTAACCTGTTTTGGCTACACATGGTTTCATGGACGCCATTTTGAAGCGGACCAGAGTTTAGTAGACGTAGAAATCAGGACATAGGGAGAATCCAACTCTGAAAGAGAGGAAAGCAGAGTCGGAGTCCCACTTGTGTCAGGAATTCTCTGTCTACGGGTAAAAGTACCTGCAGTTCAGGTAACCTAATTTGCTATATTTAATTAATAGGGATTGAAGCTGCCAGCCCAAGGTGGCGACAACGGAGCTACAATCATAATGCTACCGTGTTGATATAGTGGAGTGTAGGAACTGTGATGACAATTTCAGTTTAGTTAAATATGCAAATGTCTCTAGTCATTAGTATGTGTAGCTAAATTAGCGTTGCGTCACGCATCTTATCCATCTCCTATGAACGTCTCCACTTCACTATTTCTTTACTAGAGAATGAAATCCGTTATTACAGTCTTACAACATTTGGTATTGATATAAGACTTCGAACAAATTTCTTTCCGTTATCAGTATTCCTATTAGTCAGAATCAATGTAGTTTTCGGACTGTCACATTGGGAAATAGTTGTTACTATATAAACATCTAAAAAAATCGTGTAGAATATAATTTAGCCTCATGTGTTCGTTCAATGGAAATTCAGCTTCAGTTTGCTGCCCTTCCTATAATAAGACTGACTTGTAATTATCGTTCTTGTTAGATTAAAGGATGGTGCTGATCAAGAATATAAACGTTTTGTCTCCCAAGTGTAGATTTTGATATGTAGATTGCTAAAAATGCGTTCCATAGTGATACCAATAGTCGGTCACTTAGATTTTTTTTTCTTTTTCATTTGTAGCTGCATATCATATGTATATATTTCATAGATCATCATCAAGGAATAGTTATAGTGTAATGGTATTCCCTTTCATGGCTAGATCTAATAGCCGGAGATGCTTAGTATTGGCTACTACTTTGAAATTGATTTATAAAGAAGATAGGTTGTAACAATACATGCGTCCAATATTTTCAATGCATAGGTGACTAGGATGGTTAGTTTTCTTTTCTATTTATTCATTATTCTGGGGCGTATATTATTGCAGTTAGGGAGTGGTTAGAGTGGATTAGCCCATATTGATTTCGTCGTTTATATATATATATATGTGTGTGTGTGGTGTTAAGTCAGTCTGAATTAGATTCCGTAGATGGGTACCCATAATACTATAATGAACAAAGTTCCTATGTAAATGGTCCAATTAAGTAATGAAAGCCAAATAATGTAATTATTCTAATTTTATTGAGTTGTAATTAATCAAATCGAATAATGCATTCAAAATTTAAGTACAGACTGAAATTTCATGAGAACATAAACGTGTATGAACATCAATTTGGAATGCTATTGTAATTGATCTCTGATGAAATTATTACAATTTCCTTCGCCTTGGATATTTGGATTGATACAGTTTATGGCTTGTAACAGATATATTATCTGAAAGCAATAAAAGCAATTATTCAAATTAATCTTATATTTTGAGTAAAATATTTTGTTGTATCAATACACACACACACACGCACACACACACACACACACACACATATGTGTGTGTGTGTGTGTGTGTGTGTGTGGGTGTGGGTGTAAATATAACGGTGAAATGAGCAGTTTGGTGGATCTCATGACTGGTATACTACTTTAGGAAGAATCTGAATCTTTCTGTTCGTGCATGGGTTAGTTGCGCGCTTTGGGTTAGACAAACTCTGGTATATTTATTTTTTATTTATTTAATTTTTAAATGTATATTTCAAAATTGGTATCTTCAGGATTTTAGTTGCACCAAAATAGTATATATCAAAAATGGTGATCCAAACCAGGATCCATTTCCGTAGAAACGAAAGTAAACATTGAATTTAGTTAACTGTGCAAAATGAGCTTATATCAAAATTGGTAACTACATCCAAGATAACACCGTGTGCGTGGGTTTCCTCGGGGCTCTCCCGTTTCCTCCCACTTTCTTCACTCCACCATTTCATTCATTACTCATTACCACCGTCTCCTTTAGCCTAACCGACATAACCGAGGGACGTAAAACTCAACGATTTCATTTGATTTTTTACATCCAAGATTTGTGATTTTTTTTTCGAGAAGTAGAGACCTATTTCAAAAATGGCTTATTAGTTACTTCGGTATTATTTCATTTTTAATTTACTTGTGGAAACTAGTGTGCAGTCGCCCCTTCTCAGTCTGAAAGCTCAGATAACGCGCTAATAGACAGTGTAATTGGGGATGTTAGAACTGGCAAGTTGCGTCCAGGATTTTGTAAATATAGAATTTGGTAGAGCGTAAAGTACAGGATCTGACCTGGGTTGCATATAAATAAAATCAAACATGTACAAATCAAACAGATTGTGATGTCGAAGGGGTTGAAAAGGGTAAGAAGCTTTTAGGACTGGTTAATGTACTTGCACTTACTTGTAAATCTTGGTGTTGCCTTCTCGGTGATTCTCCCAATGGATTGATGTCCCTCCATCCTTCTCTCTGGTCAGCTGGTCGTCCGAGTAGTTGTGAGTTAAGGGTTTGCGAAACCCAGGCAGGAAAACCAACGTTTCGAATACAGTAAATCTAATCAAAGTCGAAATTGCTCTTTAACGGATTATCCATCGCAACTGATAACTAAGGCAAAGTGCTCTCTAAGTTAGAGCAAGGTGAACTTCTCGTAAACTTGGAATCGTGGTCCGTGCTCCTACATGTTGACTCGTCTCTCATACGATCCGGACTACCTCTTCCAAAAGTCTCTCAAAGGTTTTTGTTCGATGTCCCTTCTGGGTTAATATCCTGGGTCGTTGACTATTTCTTCAGTTTCGATGAAAAGTGCGTTGCTCATAGATTAACCAAAGGTGAGGTGATGATAGGAATGCTGACAGGGAAACAATCTGTCGTTTTTATTGATTAAGAAATTACATGTATAAGAAAGGAATGACAAACAGCAAGAAAACTTCCTAGTAGGAAAAGCAAATGAACTTAGAAAAAAAAAAAAAAAAAACGAAAAGTGATTCAACATTAAATGAACGATTATGCTTTTCACTGTATTGAATTTTAAAATAAAATGTCCCAAAGTCCGAAATAAAATGTTTCATTATGTGTTCAAATACACATATCTTCACACAAACAATTATTCTAAAACGGTAACAGTAGCACGAATAGTCACAACAAAAATATAACGAAAAAAAAAAAAAAAAAAAAACAGAATTTATCGCCAATCCGACAACACTGTACTCTCGGGAGATGTCTTCATGTAGTGCGAGAGACAATACTGACAAAATTTGATAGGTGGGTGTTGACGACCGGAACACACCCTCGCGTTCTATTGGGTAGTGAAATCGGTAGATCTAGGTCAAGTTTCACAACTCGTCGCGAATACTATAAATGGATAGGGAAGACTCTATTATCAAGAGAATGGATTAAACAAAAAAGGTTAAAATATTTATAGAAACGTGTGGAATACTTACCTTAGACTGCTAGTTTAAAAATCTTAAGTATGTAGAACGTGTCTAGAGTATACAATGCTCTCCGTACCTCCGTGCACAAGAAAAAGTATTTATAGAAGAGGTATTTTGTATAAATCTTTTTTTCTTTGGGCTTTTATGGTGATATGTTCGTATTGAGGTTTGAATTTTTTTTTTTCGGATGTTACTTAGTTTGCTTCCGTATAGGTGTGCAGATACCTTCGATGCAACTCAGGTTTTCGATGTTGATCTAGTATTGTGAGGCAGTTGATGAGCTGCTTAAATTATGTCGTAAATTCCAGTGTAGAAAGCCATAAATAGTAGCATTGGAAGTTAATGTGCTGACAATGGAAATTGCAAAAAGAAAAGCAATGGAATAGCTACATGGAGTCTGAACTACACAGAGAATATAGGGAAATAATAACTGGGTAGTCGAGGTATAAACTTTTCGTAGTTCAGAATGTAGGTTCTACAGTTTATTTTACTTACAAATAACTGTAATTCCTGTAAACACCTTCCACTTCCTAGCTTTCGGCTCTCCCTTGGAGCTTGGATCACGAAGGTTGAAAACAGGAGAAAGTATAATAAAAACATCAGGAAAGCAAAAGGAACAGACTTATCAGGATCGAGTAGTGCGAAAAAACGGCTTGTCCAAGTGGCTGGCCAGTCATCGAACGCTGAAGCAGCACATTGTAAGATGGTAGACTGAGTTTGTGTAGTCTTTTGTTGTATATTGGAAGGTTGCCAACTCATGGTGGTGTTCTTATTTTTATGCCAATGTTGTTTGTATTTCTTAATTACCGCCTCCCATTCCTTACTCGGCCACTTTTTATCTAAATTCATCTTTGAATTTCTTAAGTGAATAAACAAGTTTTCGAAAAAAAACCTCTCTGTTTTATTTTTAACCCCAAATTAAATTCTTGCTTCCTCAATATTGTGTTCTGTTTCTTTCAAATGTTTCGACAGTCAAACCTGATGTTCCTGTCTTTCTTTCCCTCCCCGTCCGCTTTCTGGTATAGTGTGCTCGCCGAGGGACGTCATCCCTCATATGTGATAGGCTTAGGGCTATAGCTTTCGGTAATGATCAGAAATCTGTATAAATAAATAAAATAAATATATAATATGTAGCGCACCGATTTTACCGGTAACGATACATTAAATATGCACTTTAAGTATTTGTGATTTGTGGCACCCGTATTGTTAAGTTATGCAGTATAGCTGCTAATGAGTTAACTGATAACATGTTGTTATTGTTATGAGAGTGAATTCTTTTATGTTTTCCGTTGATTTTTTTTTTTCGATTGACTACATTTTTCTCATTGCGTATATATTCCTAATCTGCGCTGTATGTTACTGTTACTTGGGGTCTATCGTTTTTTGAGAAACAAACAAGCTAAGGTACATACGATGCTATCCTCATGATTTTAGATGGAGTTAGCCAGATATACCGGTATATATATATACACACACTGATACAATTTGGTGGGCTTATACTAAACCTGTATACAGAAATATATATATATATATATATATATATATATATATATATATATATATATATATATATATATATATATATATATATATATATATATAGATATATATATATATATATATATATATATATAGATAGATATAGATAGATAGATAGATAGATAGATAGATAGATAGATAGATAGATAGATAGATGTATAAATCTTTCCCTTTCACCCTTTCATAATAATAATAATATGATTTGCATTATAACCCAAACTTGTTAATATGATGGGTTACACATACTGTAAATAAGTGTAATATATGAATGCTTGCCTTATGCAATTGGATGTTATTGAAGATAAAATTTGCGTTCTCACCGTTATAATCAGTAGTGTGGGAATAAATTCTCACTTTTGCGATGATCAGAGCTATCTCATATGGAATTACTTACCGATAACACAGCATCCGTTCATCTTGAAAGTACGTTTAAATTCGTTATTCATCTGTTAAGAGCAAGTTGCTATGTTGTATGTTGCCAAGCGGGAATAAGTGAACGAAAATAAAGTTATTCTGATGCAGTTTCGAAACTTAAAAATTTAAAAGGTTTGATACATTTCGCTAACAGTATTAAAATATACATGTCTGAAATAACGATGAATTCATATATGTGATAGATATTAAGTAACATATTATTTACTGTGTGCGAGTAACTATATCATACACACATACAAAAGAAAGAAGAAGAAATTATATAATTAACTGAAACACCGGTGACAGAGCTCCTTTATTGGAAATTTTCTAAGCGATAAAATTTCGCCTATTGGAACTAAACCTGTATACAAATTCCATTTTTCGATCAAACCTGTATATGTTTGGTATCGAAAGAGTCTCCCAGTAAAATTATTCTTCAAACCTAATTTGGCTGATTGTCACCGTAGAGAGTGATCTTTTCCCATGTCCGCCATAGTGATGTGGAGAAAGAATTGGGTAGACGCAAGAGTCGGGAAATGATAAGGATCCGACACTGAAGGAGAGGAAGCCAGAGTTGGAATCTTGTATGTATCAAAAATCTTCCGTCTGCGTATAAACGTACCTGCAGTCAAGGTAACGCGATTTTTCTAATTTTAACTCTTAGGAAGTTGGAAAGTATAAGTCCAAGATGGCGCCGACTATGATACCACCATAATCGCAACCTTGGTGATAGTGTGAATTCAAAGTTACTGTGAAGATAATATCGGTTTGTTTTTTATAAAAATGTGTGATTTCATAATGTTTGGCTAAATTAGCGCTGCGTCACGCACCTTAAACTTTCCTTGATGATAATTCCACTTGATTTGATCAAATAATGAAATCTTTTGTCGTAACTTCCAGAATAATTTAATGCAAGATGGGGGTAAGATCGAACGGTTTTTGTTTTATTCCTTTGAGTTATTATTATCTTAAGTTAATACAACCTAATTTCCGAGTTGCAAAGTAGTTATATTATCAAACAATATTAAAAATTACTATAGTAGTAAAATATACGGTAGTCTCATTCGTATGTTTACAGGGAATTTCGCTTGTTGCCGTTCGCTAAGAAAGACTGACTTCTAATTATCATCTCTTGTTAAATCGTTTTGATGATAATTTTTCAAAAAACAACAATTTCCATTCTTTCCATAGTAATGAATGCGTTCTGCAGTTATCCTGAAAAGTCTGTCAAGTAGATTTTTTTCCTTCATTTCATTAGTGTTTACATGTTCATATGTATATAGTTCATAGTCCATTATTATTTAGTTAGTTGTTTGTTGTCGATGTTGAGTGAATCAATGTAACGGCCAGATAAAGTAATGCCTTTTTTGCCGCTAAATTAATGCTGAAAGGATGACAGTAGATTGTGATTGTGGCAATGCATGTATCAAAGGATAATTGCTCGGTAAATGATACCAATACATAAGGTTGACAGCTAGGATATATATTGCCTTCATTATCATAGAACGCATTACTATTGTGATTGGAAAGTGAATAGTGTAACTCAGGCGGTATGAATGTTATTAACTTAGATGATAAGTTTAAATGTGCCAATTTTAAGTGTGAAATGCGTTGCTAACGTTGATGTCATTAGAAAAATAAGGTGTTCTAATGTTGAACTTTTCAAATAAATAACAAAAGCCAAATTATTCAAGTATTTATTGGATTATCATTAACTAAGTTAAATACATTTAGAATTTGATTAAGATTTGAAACTTTACAAAAATTCAAATATGTATGAATATTGATTTGGAATAATTTTACATTCTACTTCTTTCAAAATTAATGAACTTTCTTCGTCTTGGAGTTTATATCGATGTTATCCATATGCAAAAAGGGTTGTCAGTGACTTGTAACATTAACATTATCTGAAAGTAATAAAATCAAGTATCTCAGTTTATTCTGGTATTGTAATTGAGATAGTTTGCTATCTAAGTTCATATATACATGAATGATCAAATTACGTGGAATATTAGATTTCACTGCTGGTATACTGCTTTAGCAAGGACTTTTTTTTTTTTTTTCAAATTGGTTAACTGCGTGTTCTGGGTTAAATAAACGAAGAATCTAAGTTAACTTTAGTCTGATAAGTTTTTTTTTCAAGATTGAAATTAGCAACTAACAAAATTGGCTACACCAGTCAGAATTTTTGTCCACATTGATATTTGTCCATTTTAAATAATTATGCCAAATTAGAGCGTTACAAAAATTGGCTTTATCCATTCAGGATTTATAAAGTGATTTTCTCTGTCTCTCTCTCTCTCTCTCTCTCTCTCTCTCTCTCTCTTTTCTATGGCAGTAAAGACCGTAAAAAATATTTCATGTTTATTTCAGAATTTGTATCTGAACTTCGGAGAAATAGGACAGACAATAAAAGAACTGATGGAAGAATTTCAGAAGAAAGCTAAGAACCATCAAAAAGTAGAAAGCATAGCAGATATGAAGGCATTTGTAGAGAATTATCCTCAGTTTAAGGTATTTATTAATTTCTATTAGGGTGAATTTATAACAATGAAAACAGGAAATTTCAAATAAATGCATTAAAGTAGCTTTTTAACAGGGAGATTGGTGCTGCGACTCATTGATTGAAAGTTAAGATGGTTAATTTGATACCATGTTGATATTACAATACAGAATCACGTCGCTGTGGGTTTGATTGTTTGATTAATTGAAGTTTAACGTCCCTTTTAACCACTGAAGTTCTATGAGACGGTATCCTGTTTAAAGTGCAACCCGAACCACTCTGCCTTTGTATCCGAGACAGCCAACCCCCTGGAATCCAACCCGGAACCGCGTGAGCAGGAAGCACGTGTGTTAGCCACTCGACTGCGAAAGGGCGTATACGTAGGATTTCCGATGGTACCTTTATATTGCTTGGTTTTACATTATGCCATTTAATTCATTCGTTGTATTTTTGTACCGTTGCTGAGTAAAATCGTGAAACGTATCAAATATTAATTAATTTTTAAATATGGTTTAGGCTAAAAACGAAAGGGAAAACTTTCATGATTAGCAGTTGGGTTATGGGAATGATCTATAGCATATAACTTAAAAAGTGAACATTTTAACAAATTAACTAAGCAATTAATACATGTAAAAAGCAAATAAAACTGTTAACAAATACCATGAGCAAATATATTGTACTATTTCCATTATTGTATTATTATGTAGACATGGAAACACAGACTATGAATGATATATAATTAAAATACCAGTTATGAAATTTCAATTTGCTTCATCTGCAGAATTGATAATTATAATTAATAATTATGTTTGTTTTTTTTTTTTTCATTCATAGTCCTTTAGCGTATGTCCATTTGTCTTCATTCATAGTGGTGTTTTCTGTACGACAGTTTCCTACATTATAACGATCTTAAAGTTTCTTAAGACAGAAAAAATCACGATACTTTTACAGGCAGATATCCATTTCTTTTTTTCATTCATTTAAATAAGTTAATTGAAAATATAATTTTAATATACTTAGTTCAGCTTCTTGGGTAGGAAAACTCAAGATTTACAATAATGATAGTAATAAAATTGACGTATCACATATTTTCATTTTACTTTGATTTACTGTACTACGTAAAATTACATGCCAAAATATTTACCTAGTATCGTAATAACTCATCCATTCACTGTTATTCAAGGACTTGGAGATCTCATTCGTGGCTAAGCGGTTAGCGTACGCGCCTTTGGCATGGGAGCCCCGGGTTCGATTCTCGGCGGGAGCTCATGTGGTTCAGATTTCACGTTAATCTGTAGGTTCCGTCTCATATAGCCTCGCTACTGAAAGGGACGTTAAACTCAAAATCAGCTCATCTCAATGACTTGGAGTACAGATTAGTTTCACTCTTCATCTTTGCAAGCTCTAAGTGAATACATTCCATCCATAATAGAGTCGAAATGTTAGGCTTGTATACATATTGCTGACGTTATGTTGCGTCATGATAATGCCTGTGAGGCATGAGTCTCAACTATCACATAATACATAAGTAATTTGGTTGTGTTCGTTTCCAGCAACAAAAGAGTTAAAAACTTCAATTTACTGTATGGCTTCTATAATATTTTTGCATTATAATGTATATGTTAGTGATTCATTATTGCTAATTACACTTCTCCGCAGAAAATGTCGGGCACAGTATCGAAGCATGTGACAGTAGTAGGTGAACTTTCATCTATAGTGAACAAGCATAATTTACTTGAAGTGTCTGAAGTAGAACAGGAATTAGCCTGTCAGAACGAACATTCTCAACAGTTGCAGGTAAGTAAACTTTCAGTTAACTTCTTTAAATAAATAATAATAATAATAATAATAATAAAAATAAAAAGTATCGCAATAAGTTATGTATTTCACAGAGTTTCTAGATGATGTAGGTTCTTTTCCAATTTCCAGATAGCCGTACAGTTTTAACGACAATACTACATTCTTCTGCGGCCTTCTCTGACTCATGATTTCGTTGCCCATGTGATAACTCGGTTGAAGTATTTATGAAGTACAAAACGAATTTACTTTCAAATTAAAACTCGAAATTTATGAGCGATAGTTCGATATATAAATGTTAACTAAATAGATCCAAAACGTACACCTCTTGCTTTACTGTTACAAATCTATATATGATAAGAGGAGGAAATAATTAGGTGCAATTCAGTGATACAGGAAGAGTGAAAAAATTAACAGCTGGATCAAGATTCGAAACCAGGTCTTCAACTTACCATGCTGACGCCCTCACTACGCTATCCATTCCGCTACCCGAACAATCATACATTCTGTCACTCTTTAAGTCGGGGCTCAACCATTCAGACCACATGAACTGGACCACAACTCCTGTTGTGCTTGGACAACCCAGTGTCTACGTTATAGGACGCTTTTGACGTTGAAAGGGGATCGGACCAGCTGTAACCAGGTAGTAGCTACAGCTTCGACACGGTAAGCCGGAAACCCGGTCAGTTATCAATCGTCGAACTTTCACTATATATAAAATAACATAGATTCGTGAATGGTGTGATATATATTTGGATAAAAATGAGGCTAAGTTGGAACTTCTGTGCAGTACTTGAAACTGTGTACACCCTAACATCGAAGTAATGAGGGAAACTGAAACTAACAAGATAAACTTCCTGGATATAACTATTTGTAAAATATCGAAAAATTTGACACCAAGATATTCCTTAAACATCAGCAGGTACTCATTTACATACAGTATGCTCAAATAAAATGGAAGTTATTATTTTTAAGTATTTCTTTCACGAGCCTTAGAATTACGATTCATTACAATACAGAACTTAAATAAGGTTTTCATTAAACATAGGGGAAAAAAAGAAAGGTTCAGGGTGTTTTTTAAGCTACCTTTTTGTATCCAAATGGATACCTAGACCCAGCCCTTGGATACCAAGGCCCAGCAGTTTGGATACCCAGTGCACTTCATAAATCTTTAAATTACTGGAATACTTGAACAATAAGTTACTTGAATTACTATACATTTAAAAATAGTTCAATATACTTTGGTTTTGTGACTATATGTATGAGCTTGTATTCTGTGGGTAGGTATAAAATTGGAGAGCTTCATTCTTGAAATTTCAAATATTCCTCTTTCCCTCGTTTCGCGTATTCATTTGTCTACCTCCAGATGCTAGCACTTTCATTCTACTCTAATACAGAGGAAGTTAATAGACTGACTAAAGAGGTAGAAAGGTTGAAGCCGAACTCTCACATGTAACGGTCCAAATTACATTTGGCTTATATACCTTTTGAATAGTCTGAGGGAAAATAACAGAAGAAAACAACTTGCTATTTGGATATTAATTTATAAATGGAACTTATCTTTAGTTTACAACACTGTTTTGGTTCGTTACAATTAAGACTCATTATTTCTGATAAAATATTGTGAAGAGAACTTTTACACTTTTGGGGAACACTTTGCGTTGAGACGATAGCTAGTTGCGTATCTGACCTAGCAACTTTAGATCGAAAATGGCGAGATGTACTGTAGAGCAAGAAGATGATCCTGATTCAGTGTGTCGACGCCGATGACTTTTTAGTAAAAATCTCTTACGCGCACGCCGTATGATTAATGTGGCTACGTGAAGTCAAAGCCAGGATTGTCATCTGGCCAGAAATTTTTCCTTTTCTTTGGTAATTTTACGATCAGCGAGATGCTGCAAAATGATTGAAAGTTGCGACAGTTAAATTGTTAAAAAGAATTTCGTATGTTACAAAGCGTAACAAATTGTAAACCTTTTTCATGCTCTGTAGAGTTACATAATTAATGGACTGTCCTAATAGTATCTAATTTCGAAATCTCTAATACACCGCATGCATTCTCTTTTCATAGGAAAAGTAGGTCTACATGCAAAATGAAGCACGTCTCAAGTGGAAGTGAAAATCGGAGAGAGAAGGAGCAAAACCTTCTTCAACAAACAGGAAGTGCCAAAGATCAGTAAAAGTTGATAAGTTATTACTCTGCTTCTACACAAGGTGAACCAGGATCACTTGATGCAACTCATGTCCATCAGTATCAATCGCACGAGACGTGGAAATAGTAGAATTATAACAGAGATCATAAGTGAGACTGTTAATATTCTACAGAGTGCGCATACTGTCTGTGTGCGAAGTTCAAATGACGAGGACAATAGATTAATTAGTTGTGAGATTGTGTGTACACATACTCAAGTAATTGAAATAGAAACCGACAGTGCCAGCAGTCAAGGACATTCCAGTCATGACAAGGAACCAGCCAGTATCACTTCAGATTTATCATCCAAAAAGGAAGTAGTGGCAACTCCTGAATGTGATATGTGTAAAGAAAGAAGGCTATCTTTGACATGGCTTGTGATAACTACAGTTTTCTGAAAACGTATAAGGAAGAGGTTGGAAAGAGGAGGCGGCCGTTTGTTAGGTGTGCTATATGCAAGGAATTTGAGACTGAAACAGCGAAGGATTCGTGTAAATGGAACTATCCCGATGGCAAAAAGAATTGAGGCTGAAAATAAGTTAGAGAGGATCGTTGACCATTTAGACTCGAGTGCGCATAAACCTGGTGCAGAAGCGAAGAAGCTGCAAGAATCCTGGGCAACATTTTCCTACACAACCTTGGGCCAGAAAGCAAAGGTACAGACTGAACAACCTAATTGCCATGTGCATTGATGTGTACAACGATTCCCTGTATGAGATACCAACAGCTCACTCCTGGCCAGCAAGATCTTTAACTCATTTGAAATCTTTGTCCATGCAGAGCAGTGAGGCACTGCAAGACAGATTCTCCATTCACCCCTTTTGATCCTGCAATTTTTAATCTTCATTACAGAAATCCTGCAGTTTATTAAGAAATGCTGGCAATAATTGCGAAGTTGGATAAGAAAAGTTGTGCGAAAATCTGAAGAGTGCGATTTGCTATTGTTTACAGGTGGATGGCAACGGATCTGAGCCAAAATTAAAAAGAAAACGTCCGCTCTTGTATTGATGTCGATGTGTTAAATCGAAAATGAAACGGTTAGCAGAAGTCTGATAAATAAGTCATTCTGTATGTATTATTCCAAAAGTGCGCATTATACAAAAATGTACTTTAAGAAATCTGTGTGCGTTTAACTTGTGCTGTGTGTTTCAAGGGTCCTTTTGTGCCTGGATACCCAGTAACGATTTCTTAAAAAATGCACTGGAAATGTTACAGCTCGAAACTTGTTATACGAATATCAGATTGAAACAAAAAATCAAAGGATGATATTAGGAAATGGATAGACATATCTTTATATCATTCTCTTTCAAACAGATGAGATAAAGTTTCGGAGAAACGTTGTTAACACAGCAATATTGCACCTAAAGAACATTTAAAAAAAATTAAAATAAACCTGTGGATGTGAGTGATGTTAGCCCTGATTAAGCTCAGTTTACACTACAAAATGAAGAATGGGATTTTGAAGTTCTGTGGTTAGATCTAGGTTGCTTTTATAGTAAATCAACAATTACGAAGAAAAAACAGACGTGATAGTAGTGG
This sequence comes from Thermobia domestica, assembly GCF_964235325.1. NCBI lineage: Eukaryota > Metazoa > Arthropoda > Insecta > Zygentoma > Lepismatidae > Thermobia > Thermobia domestica. The sequence goes on along the minus strand of NW_027656913.1, from coordinate 3,858 downwards.
GCTAAAAGGAAAAAGTAATTTGATAGTCTTATGATAGAATGTAGCTCAGGGAAAGGAAAATTTAGTACATTACCTTGATGTTTTGCTGGTCCTCAAGGTTTTTCTGCTTCTCTCCTCCCAGTAGTGTAAACTGATAACTGCTACGGATGCTTCTGGCCCAATACACAGCCAAGGCCTCCCAAATATGCTCCTTTCACTCATCACTCTCAGGACGAAACAAAAGCAGAGAAATTCTCGTAAATTTAATAATGCAATGCATAGAAATGTTCTCGATCAATTCAGAACTTAAAAGTAAATTTTTCATCGGCTTTCCTATTTCAATTAAACCCGGATAACCAGAATCGGATACGTGGATGACTGTACTAAGAGGTATAGAACCGGATGCAATCTTAGGAATATGGAAGTGGGAATATTTGACGTCTGTTGGCTTTATTCTGAAAGAATAAAAAGTTAAATGAATGAAAAGTAAATCGTATACATACTTCTTGTCTGGAGCGTTAATCATCATCAGATGTGTCAAAATCAATTATCAGTAATAGTACTGACTGTCTATTTCGGATATTGTATCATAATTTTTTTTATATCAAATTGTAAATGTCTTAATATCCTATCAGTCGTATAATATATAAACATAGGATCCCTTCACACACCATATCTTCCTTCACAATATTAATTTGCTGGATTTCGCAGGTTTCTATCAAGTCTCATGGACGTTTCAAGCACCGAAAAATGAAATTAAATGAAATCTTTGAGTTTTAAGTCCCACGGTTATGCCGGTTAGGCTAAAAAAGACGATATAATTTATTATAGATGTTTCCAGATCGGCTGCAATTATGTTAACTATACTTTTTATTCCATTCTTTATATAAAGAAACTTTCCTACCTAACATTTGATAGTTAAGTACTTGTTATAAACCTATTGACCCATTGATTTATATAATTTTGTTAAAGATATGGCTTGCATGTTTAATTTCAGTTCAATATTAACTTATTTATATTTTCGTAGAAAATCAGACGGCTGATCCACAACGATAAAGTAAGGGATATCGATGCTACAAGACTTGTGATGTTGTATGCCTTGCATTATGAGAAACATAGTAACAATGATTTCGTTGGTTTAATGGATGCTTTAAAGAAGAGGGGTGTGTCTGAAAAGTTAACAAAGGTAGGTTATATTGTTTGGGCACTTTCCAATTTCATTTATGCCAGCTAACAGTTAAAAAAAAAAAAAAAAAAAAAAAAAAAAAAAAAAAAAAAAAAAAAAAAAAAAAAAAAACTTTATATTTGGGATAAAAGAACAGGTTATTTATGTATCTGGTAGGAGTTTTTTTCAAATCGATGTTGTAAAATGAACGCTAGAAGTATACTTGGCACGGCCATCTAGTATATAATTTTTAAAGTACCGGTATGTGGATTTTTGCTTTTTGTGCTAGTAAACAGTAAACGATGAAGTATTACGCTAATCAAAATTTAAATTTCAGATATTGTTGTTGTATATTCTACATTTATATATTTTCATTTGGTGACGTTACTCTGATGGAGAAGTTCGATTTTGTTACAGTAAACAGGAAGTCTGTGATACAGGCACAAGTCGCGATTTTACTGACGAGGAAACCGATTCAAGTGCGACACAAAATTGTGAACAAGTTTATGCGCAAACGAAGTGTTTTTGTGCACAATTAAACCCATTAGGTTTATAATAATAATAATAATAATAAAAAAAAACGATCTCAACTGTTCCGGAGATATAGAGGAATAAGGGGAAGGCTGGTGCTCCGATATTTTGCGACTTTTCAATATGTAGCGATAGTACAAGTTAAAGAGAGTTTAAAAAAATGAAGAATTCCTTCATCCACGAAACTTTAGTAATACGTCGCCTTAGACATGAGGGTTACAAAACCAAAGAGTCCATAAAAATTCTAGGGGAAGACTGTTTTAGAGTGGGGAGGCGAAAATAACGAAACTCCACTGTTGCTTAAAATAGGGGTGTAAGGTATCTATGAATAGGCTTCTTGGTACGCTGTCTTGAATGAAAGCATCGTCATGTCAAATAGGATGAAAAATGTAAAACATGGAGGCCGTCCGAACTATCGAAACATTTATAACATCTACAACTATTAACCGATCGCAACGAAAAGTGGCCCAAAAGTGCATTTTACTATAAAATAGCCGAGTGGAAATCGGAACGACCCATGGAAAAAAATAATTTTGCAATAATATGTGTTTATCTTCCATATTATTTGTTTTTTTATAGGGCTTTTGCACAGAATATTTTGTATTTTTGTTCACATAATAACGTCTCTGTTCCTTTGGCAATATATTTAATACATTTTAATATCACTTTTCTCATTTTCTACAAACTAAAGACGACATATATTTGCGAGTAATATCATACAATTTTGTTCTTCGTGTCAATGACGTTTGTTATTCCTCATAGCCCCTACTTTTTACGGCACCGGGTAAAAGCTACCCCACTCACCTCAACATTCAACACCACTTTTTTCGCTCTGGTGCATCTTTCGTAACGTTTAAATACAAATTTTATACATTTTCAATATAGCCGAAAATCCTCAAAATATCAGAGCACCAGCTTTCCCCTTACCCCTCTATATCTCCGGAACGGTTGAGATCGAGGGGTTTTCCTTCTAATGGAATTCATTGTTCACAAAAACACTTCCTTCGATTGCGCATAAACTCGTCTACATTTTCGTGTCATACTTAAATCGGTTTCCTCATGAGCCGAATTTCAACGTAAATCGGTATAAAATACAGGGTAAAATAAAGGACCAAAATTGTAATTAAAACAAAGGATGATTTAAGTTCGTCACTTTTGTCCAGTACTTTACTTAGCAATATAAATCAAATATTTGTCGTATGGTATATTTTATTCCTTCTTGTTCATTAGAATAAAGAATTGTAAAAGCACTTTATTGTGGTTAGAAGTGTAAAATCCAATCAAATTGAATTCAAATACAATGTCATGCTTTATTATGTAACTATGTTTCTACTAAATCGGGCGTTCATAACCTGATTAAAGCAGAAATGAATGATCCAATTTAAGTGTAGTATTATTTGGATAGATGTAACGACCAAGGACTATTTAGCTTACTTTGAGACGTTCTTGTAAAAACAATATGCTTGAGGTGAAAATGAAGCTGGTGCTAACTACAAGGTGGTTAAGAATTAGTTCCTTATTGTCTCTTAAATTTTGTGTAAACAAAATGTATTATGATCCTAACAGCATTAAATTTAAGTCATTCATTATTATTATAATTCTAACAGCATTAGCTTTTAATTCATTCAATACAAGAGCAGTCTAGATTGGCATATTAATCTAATGACTGATATTATGTTAGGGAGCTCGGCTGGCCTCCCGCTATATGTGGTGATCCACAGGACGAGTGCAGAGGTGATGCGTAATCAGTGATGAAAATTTTCCGGAAAATTTTCCGATTCATAAAAACATACTCCACTTATCCCTACATCGTTGTATAGCCGTGATGTGAGGTGGAAAATTTTCTTCTATACTTTTCCGGAAAATTTTCCGTTCTTAACAAATACAGTAGAGCGTCGATTATCCGAACGTCGGTCAACCGAACGACCGCTTAACCGAACTGTGTACTCGCTCGCACCTGTTACTCTCCCACCCTACCGTCCATCATCCCCCTCACTCCCAAACCAAGTTTCCCACAGTAGTCGCCGCACTGAGCCACCGCTGGCGGAACATTGCTTCTAATGGGGCCTTCATAAGGCGCTGCTGACCGGCCAAGCCGCCAGTCGCTGTGTTTCAACAATCAGCACACTTCTTTTTATGAATAAATTTACTGTACAGTACTTCTTTTTGGCAAATAAACACGT
>NW_027656912.1:0-52989 GCF_964235325.1 Thermobia domestica | reverse complement strand
ACCATGTTATAGTTCATATATTACACATCATTTGCAAGCTTACCGTGAAAATTTTAGGGGGGTCAGCAAAAATTTCGGGGGAACACAGCCCCTTAGATCTCCCTGGATACGGGCCTGCACACAGCATGGAAGAGCTGACATTACGAACAAACTTACTTTCTCCGATTATTTCTTTATAACAATTTCCTGGGTTTAACCATAATCCCATAGTGTCTATCACTTTCTTTAAATTACAAACTAAAATTGGGAAAGGTATGGCAACCAAAACGAAAAGGCTTAAATAAATTATGAAAACAAATTGATTTAGTTTATTTGTTACAATAGGGCAGAAAATTAGTTTGCCAACTGAAAGAAGCACGAATAAATCTCAAAGCAGTTTCGGAGCACACAAGTAGGTAGTTGGAAAATTATGTAAAATAATTAAAATTTAATGAAAAATTATTTGTTCTAAGATTAAACGTAAGTTATACCAATCAATACATGCTATCGATCCAAAACAATAAGATATGAATGAATGCAAATTATCATGCATAGCTTTCGAAGAAAACTGAGAAAAATTTATTTTTTTAATTTTTTTTTTTTGTAAACATGAAAATGATTGCTGTGTACGATAATCACGATAGATATTACAATGTAACTTTTATTACAGTATACTATCATCTAGTGCTTCATTGTGGAATTACCAGGATGGCAAATGAGATACAGTATAACGTTATTATAACGTTATTACTCTAGAACTTTAATTGTTGTATAATATTGTCCAAAGATGAGACACATATATGAATTTTCAAACGACATTAAGGCATTAAGGTGAACAGAATGATGGCATTACTCGAGCAGACAGTTCTACCAACTTTTGACACATTTCTTACGTTTTCAGGTTAGGTTAGATCTTTGTATTTCTTTTAACAGAACACACACTAGGTGAGGCGTTCCATTAACACTTGCAGATTAATTTCAGGAAGGTTCAGTATATATATAGTGTGGACGTATTGCATAAAAACTTCAGTACATAAAACACAAACCAACTTGTGTTAGATGGCCTCTAGAAAGCACGAATGTTATCTAACCGTGTCAGCTCAGGAAGGCCCGAGCGGCAGCGAGTGGGTGCATACGTAGGGATCAGGCGTATCAGCGACGGAGAGTATACACATAAACGAAGTTAGTGGAAGAGCACACCTACACATTAATACTTTCACTATCACTCAAAATTCATTACAATATACTGTTCACTGACAGTAATTTACTGTACTTATATTCACAATCTCATTCCTTTACGAAAAATGTTTCACATCGTATTTACCTATTAATTCCTATTTGGTAGAACTGCCTGCTCAAGTGAACTTAAAATGATATATTTGAAGGTAAATTGTCATGTGTAATTTTCGAGAAAATCAAACTTTTATGACATTGAAAAAGTATGCCGTTTGCGTTGCCAATCCCATGCACAAGACCTGGATAAAAAAAAAAACAATGGAAACATTGTATCTTGGGTTATGCACAGAAGAACACCTGTTACATTCCTTCAATGTAATCGCCTTCGAGCTCTATTACCTTCTGCTATACATGTAGTGAGACGTTGCACACCATTACCCGATGTTCCACAGGAATCATGGCTTCTTTTGTGTCGTAGCGCTTCCAGCAAAGGTTCCTTCATTTTTTACGAAAAAACGTTCTCACAAAGTCTCTGAAAACGTTGTGTACCGAGTCCACATGGAACTTCACTCTTTATTCCACGAACGTTGTTTATCTTTCCGAAACATATTGTAATGCCCCATGTGCTTGTGTTTGCAAACACACAACATGTGCTCCCACATATAAACAACAACCACGTGCATCTTACTATGGAGTACTATACGCTGCAGACGATAGAGACAACAGCGAAACTAAGAGTCACATGACAAGGAGGGAACAGCAGCGCCACCGCTTCACTTGGTGCGCTTATAATAACTGAGAGGATTTCTCTACCAGTCTCGATTAGTCATCCCTCCTTTAGCTCGCTCTGGAGCTCCTGGAGATACCTAATCCAAAGCCTCTAGTTTACTTCTTCTCTACGCTCTCCTTCTTCCCGCTTAGCTTGCTTCGGAGCTCTGTGACTTTCCCTCTCTGCTTGCTTCAGAGCATTGGGGATTCCTAATCCACTCCACCTAGCTTGCTCAGAGCTCTATAGAGTTCCTGCACTAGGTTGCTCTTGCCTTGGGTCACCTCTTTCTACCTTGTTGTAAAGAATTTACATTATTGGGTTATTTCTGTAAAGTACTGTTCATAGAGGATTTTATTATTTTAAAAAATCCGGTAGTGGGAAACGATTCTGGACTGTAATTTGCTCTACCACTCCTGCACGATCAAAATTTTACAATATTGTTAAGGAGCTTCCACTTTTCTCTAATTTACGGCACTGCTGTTATTGACTGAACAACACACATTCGTCACCACTATAGTTATATTTCATCGCCCGTCATTCCTTTATCATCTACGGAACTCATGTAATGCTGGAACACAGTATTCACACATGAGAAGCGTTGTTGCCACTACTTTTTATCCAATATATGAAGTTGATATCTTTTATTCTCCCCGGATATATTACTTATTTATTTATTTTTATTGCTGTATATGAAAACTGGTACCAGACTGTATCTATGACATACATATTCCTGACATTCTATACTCATAAATAAATAAATAAATGAAAACTGTTAGTGACAAATATCAATAAGTGGAACCATGCAATAAGCAATATAATTAAAGATCTTAATATATAGGTGGAAAAGAAATAGAAAAAAGGAGTAAGGAAGACCGTAAGAATGAGAGCGATCTATGTTAAAGTTAACTATTGGTATATACCCCACGCTTCTTTATAATGTGCCATAAAAGGAAGGAACGAAGAAGATATCGAACCTATACTCCTGCCCTCCCCCTTTCTTGTATGGGGATAAAGCTCATTTTCTGAAGATAGAACGAAGAAAAAGAACCTGCTTCGTTGAGGAGGAAAAAATGGTAGCGATGAGGACGCGAGAGGTAGACCTCTTTCCCTCTCTTCCTCTTAAGTATTTGACGCGAAATGCTGACAAACGACTTAGGTCAACCTCCAAGTACTGCGTCATCCGCTGGAGATGAAAACATACAGGATGCTAAAGGAGAGAAAAGAATCAAGAGATAAGGAAGAAAAACCACAACGGAATAACAATTAGCTTCTTTCTTTTTCAACTCATTGTTGTCTGATAGTTTTCGTCGCTCTAACACTTTACCGTAAGACGTGAAGAGCTGAAATACCTGTTAGGGTTTTATTCCCTTAAATGTACGTAAGAGGCAAGGCTTGTATTGTTCCACACAAAAAGCCGCCAAACATACTGATAAGTTACACTACTCTAATGTACTGCTTATCAAAGCATTTTTTCTTTCCGTGTATAGAACATGCAGTATAACAATATTGAACAACAAAGATTATTACGTTTATATATATTAATATCATTAACATGGATACGAAGACTGAGTTTCATTTCCAAACATGGTTAAGAAAATTTTCATATACTACAAGTATCTAAAAACTTATTTGTAGCTGAATTACTGAATTAACTTCATAATTGGGCAGCATTTCTAGAGAAGTGATCCCACTTCAACGTGAAAGTTTCGCTGGCTCAGTGCTAGAGTTCCCACTTAAAACGTGAAATGTAAAGTGCAAAGTGTCCACTTCAAACATGAAGGATCGCTGGTTCAAAACTAGAATTTCCCTTTTTAGATATAGAGGATACGCTGGATTGTTATTATTACAGTGTCTATTTCAATTGTGAAGGCCATACTGGATCCATATTAGAGGCTCCACTTGAAGTATAAAAGTCACGCTGGCTCAGTGCTTGAGCTCCCATTTAAGACGTGAAGAGAACATTGGCTAAGTGTAAAGTGGCCACTTCAAACATGAAAGATACGCTGGCTCAGTGCTAGAGTTTCCACTTAAAACGAGAAGAAAATGTTAGTGTGTAGTGCTCACTTCAAACATGAAGGATACGATGGCTCAAAAATACACTTTCCCTTTTAGATGTAAAAAAAAGTGCTGGATCATTATTATTAGGGTGTCCATTTCAAGTGTGAAGGCCAAGATGGATCCATATTAGAGGATACATTTGAAGTATGAAAGCCACGCTGGCTCAGTGTTAGAGCTCCCATTTAAGACGTGAAAAGAACATTAGCTAAGTGTAAAGTGGCCACTTCAAACAGAAAAGATACGCTGGATCAGTGCTAGAATTTCCATTTTAAGTGTAAAGACCCCGCTGCATCAGTATTAAAATGTCCATGTCACGTATGAAGGCCACACTGGATCTGTACTGGAATCTCAATTTGAAGTGTGAAGTCCATGCTGGCTCAGTGCTAGAGTCGACACTTGAAATATGAAGAGAACGCTTGCTGAATGTAAAATTCCCACTTCAAAGATGGCTCAGTGCTAGAGTTCCAATTTCAAGAGTGAAGAGGATAAAGGGCCCACTTCAAGCATAAAAGCCAAGCTGACTCAGTGCTAGAGTCTCCACTTAAAGTATAAAGGCTACACTGAATCAGTATTATAGAACGCACTACAAGTCTGAGGATCGCATTGAATCAGTATTACAGTGACCACTTAAAGCGTGAAAGTCGTGTTCGGTTAGTGTTAGAGTGCCTAATTCACATATAAAGAGTACGTTGGTATTTTATTTTATTTTATCTGAAGTGACGCTTCAAAGGCAACTGGATTTATTTATCGCTTTGTAATTTTTTTAATATCGTCTCTGAAATGAAAATAAAATCTTTAAGTTTTACGTCCCACGCATATGCTATGTACGCTAAAGGAAACGGTGAAGATGAGAAATGAATGAAGATGGTGAGAGGAAACGGAAGAACCCCGAGGAAACCCATGCACACGGTGTTTATCCAACACAAAGTCCACTTGGTGCGAGCTGGGATCGAACCAAGAACCCCAAGCACCAGAGGTGAACGCTCTACAAGTAAGCCTTAAAAACAGATGGAATAATAATAGTGAACTTAATTATAAACACTTCCATGAATATGATGTGGAAAATTGAAAAAGTTGTACATTATTTATATTATGCACATAGAAAAAGTTGTACATTATTTATATTATGCACATAGCAAATGTTGTACATTATTTATATTATGCACCTGGGTGTAGAATACATAAACAATCATTACAAGTGCTATATGCATTACTGTTAGGAGCACGTGTCATCTTGACGAAAAAATATGTAATAACAATATATAGCATCTGCTAACTATTTTTTTAAACATGTATAGCACAGCGGAATAAAAACTGCCAATCATTATGGTATACGCATTACAGCCATAACATTCATTTTCCCTTATATTCTCGAATACTGCAAATCAGAATTTGCCCTCAAATGTGTACTTTTGTTAAGTTTGTTGTGATCTATAAACTAATATATGAGGCGCTCAGTGCACAATGGATTTAAGTCCACTCTTTTGTTAATTTTGGACATACCTCATATTTACGACCTCAACCTGAAGCTCCTTTTTTAATGCTTAAAACATTCATGACTATATATTTCTAAATAACTCTTTATAGTTTTAAGAAACAAGTTCACTTTTGTATGTATGTAGACGAAACGGACAAACTTTATGTCTTTTTTTTTCTTTTTATCTCCCAACTATGGTAATGGAACTTGTTTGCTTTATGCTCTGAACGCCCTGAATGTATCTCCTTTGTTTAATGGTTAATCACAAATTTGGATTATTACCTCATTAATCAGTCAAACTGTTATGATATTTGGTTTACGACAAACTTTGTTATATATTTACTCTATCTTTCCGTGTGTAGGAGAGAGAAAATCTCAAGAAATGCAGAACCATCAATATTGGCCATGATGTAGAGCAGTGCTATTCAACCAGTGGTACGCGTACCCCTGGGAGTACGCGAGGATATTTCTGGGATCTACTAGAAATGTCTGTTGACAGTTCACTAGAAATGGAATTCGATAACTTGTTAATTTGTGACTTTGGTATTTATGCTCAAAAAAGAGTACAATGAAATTAGTGATAGTGCTATTTCACAACTTCTGCCATTTCCATCAACATATTTTGGGTGAACACGGTTTCTCTGCATTAACATCAATAAAAACGAAGCACAAAAATTGCTTGAATCCAGAATCACCTCTGATTCTCGCACTCTCGAAGATTCGATCTAGAATCGAGGAATTTGTGTCCCGGAAACGCGTTCAGACATTTCATTAACAGATTAGTTCTAAAGTTACTTTCAGTTTTTGAATTTTTAACATTGTCCTCAGTGTACGAATTGTCAGAGAGGATGAGGGGAAAATCCTCCTTAGTAGAACTAAATGTCTCCCATATGTCTTGAAATTTCCCATGTTAATTTTTTCGGATATGCACTTTGTCCTCCTGTGAATAGACTATTGATTGGCACACTGATTGTCCTTTTCTTGGGTCTCTATTGGTCCTCCTTTTTAAGCAACAGAACATGTGTATTAAGTTTTAGTAACTTCTTTTCTATTTAATTTCTTTTAAACAGCTTCAGGGGTACAGAATTGGATGGCAAAATGTGTCTAGGGGTACGCGAGAAAAAAAGGTTTCATAGCACTGACTTAGAGAGTCAAACGTTAGGAGTCGAGATCCTTGATGAACGTGATCCCTCCAGTTGATCCCAGGATATGGGCAATCAAAAATTGATTCATCAAAGAAGTCCTAATAGGAATTATGAATATTATCCTTGCTGGACAGACCACCCGCAGTGCTATTGTTTTTGGCGGGTTTGTATAAGATTCAGGATGCAAAATATTTCCTTTATAGAATACAGAGTACAACGCTGTAATGAAACTAACATGTTAAGTAAGTTTCTACTCGACAGATCAAAAGAATTCAATATGTTCTATTTGATAATGTCCATTCTTCTTAAAGTACATTTCATTTAATATTCGAGGTTAAGAGCCTGATATACTTAAAAAAAGATACAAAATTTACCATTTTTCGTTTGCTTTTGTATTTATAAGTGAAAAGAGATAATGAAATGTAACTTACCACAACCATAAATAATGTTATATTACAACAGAAAATACGAACCTGAAGAATTTTCAGTGTTGCCATGCATAGAAATTACAGTGTTTCCGGAATAACATTTCCCCCAAAATCGATATTTAGCCAGCGACTAAAGGAACGAACTCAACTGCATTTGATTAGTATCGTGTTGTCTTGGAATCTGTGAGCTCATTTTAAATAACAGTTGTATTCAATTTGTAATAAAAAAAAGGAATTTTAACATACAGTTATTAAAATTAAATAATATTTAAAAAGTAGTTCAAAGGATACCTAAACAACATGATACGTAATGAAATGCAGTTGAGTTCGTTTCTCTAGACGCTGCCTTAACTAAGATTTTGGGGGACATGTTATTCTGGCAACAATGTAATTTCTATGGATGGCAACACTGAAATTTTTTGAGATTTGTATTTTCTGTTGTAGAATAACATTATTTATGTGGTAAGTTACATTTCATTATCTCCTTTCACTTATGAAAAACAAGTAATTGAAAAATAGTAAATTTTGTATTGATTTTTAGTTTGTCAGGCTCTTAAATACTATGTTTATGCTAAGGCTTGGTAAACTTTTGCATCTTAAGGAGTTTGGCATACCAGAAACAAAACCAAACTCTTTCACGTGGTGTATACTGAGGCAATCTTACTTATTAGATTTACAAAAAAAAGTTTTTGTTGATTTTTCGAAAACTACACATGATGATTTAAATACACATACATATTAATTTGCTTATCTGAAATAAGATTTTTCGATTGATAAGTATACGCCACATATTTAGACATTTTCTTCGTTAAACGCTTACAATGTTGTAGAATTATTCAAGTAAAATTTGATGTCGACGACTCAACGGTTTGATCGAAACCTTCCGATGGATGTTCGTTTGGTGACGACCACTTGTAATATCTATGAGAGATTAGCTCTGCCTCTTCACACTACAGAATGACATAACTGTGTAAATGATGGCTTCATTAACTAGACGTCAATTAGCAAACAGCAGTTAATGAACCTCTGACGTGGATAAATATTAACCATACTCCAACTGCCAAATAAACTATGGTTAACCGCAATACAGCTCCAAGGAATTACATTAGGCATATTTTATATATATATATATATATATATATATATATATATATATATATATATATATATATATATATATATATATATATATATATATATATATATATATATGTGTGTGTGTGTGTGTGTGTGTGTGTGTGCATTTACTTATTATTTCCTATTTTATTATGTGTTGAGTCCTATTATATCAGACTTTCAGGCAATGTAATACATTTTGATTACCTACTATGAACTTATTGGTCATAGTAAGGCTACCAGTTTTTTCCAGTTTTAATTTTCTTTCCGGAGAAATTCCTGATAGCCTGAATATTCTAATATGTAATTATTGATTCACACATTTACAGCCAGGGGAAAAATATTTCTAATATCAGAGCACGTTTTTCGATAAACATAATGAAAATATATATTGGCAACAAAACAAATATAGGCCTACATGAAGAAATAAGAAACCAGTGATGTTATGCATCACTCTAACCTTGGCAAATGATACAATATTTTATAATAGCTGGAAAATTTTCAGGAACTTTTCGCAGAATATTTTTTTTTTTTTTGTTGTTTTTAAATGGGAAGGGGAGTTTATTCAGCGTTTCTTTTCTGACAGACTTTAACTCTGAAATATTTTTTAATTAAGAAACCTCTAAGAAAATATACGTCATATTTGGATATTTTTTTTTACCTTAGTTATCAAGGAAAATTATTTTCATACAATGCTGTTTAAATAACAAAAGTTCTATGTTCGATGGAACTAATTATCTTTTAGCTGTTTATCCTTGATTGATTTTAATCAGAAACAATAGGGAGGATTGAAATGTCCTTACTGAAGTGTTGCTCATGAGAAGAGATTATTTGTCACCGAATAACCGGAAGTTAACATTCATTACACACATAGAAAACGTTATAACGAAATCACTGGTTCTTTGTTCTTAGTATTGAGCCACTAAAACTTCTATATATCTGTTTTTACACTTAATTTAATAATCAAAACTGAGAAGTATACAACACGTTTACAAACTTATTTTTCAATATGTCTACTCCTTTTCTGAATAGCTCTATTTATTTATGGTTGTCCTGACAACCTTCTATCCAAAATCCTATTATTTAAAAAACTATACAAACATATGAATATCTTTCCACGTCGATATTACAATTAAAATTAACATATATTTCTTTTTCTTTTTCTTCTTCGACATAACCAGTCTAGTACATATATAAAATACTTTACGACCCAATGATTGTTACAAGTAGTAACAATATATAAATATACAACGTACCGTTGTAACGTTACTCATGATGCGTTTAAATTTTCAGAATTCATAATTAGAAGTGGTAAGTACTTCAGAAATACTACAACACTCTTGAAAATGTATTATTCATATGTACGCTCCAAACTGCAATGTGCTGATGTGATTTGGAACCTCTCACAATAAAAGTATCGCCAACAAATTGAAAGAGCTCAAGCAAAATTTCTTAGGTATTTGATAAACAAAATAATTGGAATTTATCCCTCACTTGAAAGCTGTAGTACAATCGTAGACAATTTTAATATTTACTTATTAGAACACAAAGATGTAATATTACCTATCTGATATTCCTAAAAAAAAAAAAAAAAAAAAAAAAAGTTTAAAATGAATTCGATTGCTCAAACTTTATATCATTGTTGAACCTCCATGTTCCTTCAATTAGGACTAGAACTAAATAATACAGGTCCCTTCTATTGCAGAAAGATTAGAACCAATATAATGCTGAAGTCACCAATATGGAGAATATGTTCTGTCTATAACAAATTATGTCAAGAACATGATGAAACTGATATATGTACTGTCACTGACAAAAGCTTTTTTTTCCATTTGATTAAATTAGTTTCGTAAATAGCTTGAGAATGGAAGGAAATTTTCAGTATGGTTTTCAGTAAATTAAAAAGAATGTAATTTTCGGTACGTTAAACCCATAGTACCGTTAATTCCCCCCCCCCAAAAAAAATTACCAAATGGGAAGAATTTTTGTCGCTAACTGCAACTGTAAGGCACTAAAGGAACTGTTGTAAAAATGAATTGTAATATTCCAAGACTCTAATTGTTTATCTGTCTAGTGTGTTGATAAATAAATAAATTTGGGGCAATCTCTCTCGACAAGGTCTTGTTTCGTATACCATCATAAAAATTCTCTCTCGTCTATCTCGATTCGATAATATACACTATCTTAAGAAAATATACACTATTTGATCAATCTCAAATATTTTTTACACAGATAGTTTACACTGGAAAATTGTTTTGTACGCATACTTATATCCGTTTTGTATGTATATTTGCAATATGAGATGGGTATTACGCCTTATTCGTAGAGGATTGCTCCCCTAAACAATACGATAATGTCTGCAGATAGGAAAAAGTTTCATACCAATATACATAACTTAATAAATTCTACAAGAGTTATCGTTGAAGGGGCAGACAAAAAGACGCACAATTGCCGGTTAAGTTAAACAAAATAAACCCGCTACGATCGCACGCTTCAATCACATACTTCTCTATATATGCTATACGTTATGTCTTCCTGTATATTCATCCTATGGATGTCACCGGCAATTCGTAGATTGAAAAATTAATAATAATAATAATAATAATAATAATAATAATAATAATAATAATAATAATAATAATAATAATAATAATAATAATAATAATAATAGTAATAATGCAGAATCGGTTATATCCATGAACTACTAGAACTATCTGGTACGAAAGCAGGGGATTGGAGTATCGCAGTCATATTTTCCTATGTTACTGCTATAAACTGTATTATCTTTTAGTACAAAAGTATGTAAACATGAGTACGATATTAAGAGTAGAATTTATAGTTTCTTTTACTTAGATATAGGGCCATGAGAGGTTAGTTGCTTAGTGGCAGAGCGCTAACCTCTGTTGCGTGAGGTTCCTGGTTTCGATTCCAAGTCAAGTAAGACTGTAATGGACAACATTGTGTCTGTGGGTCTTTTCGGGGTGCTCCTGTTTCCTTCTACTTTCACATCCCACCAATTCTTCCATCATCATTGCCTTGAATGAAACATCTTCTCCCTTAGCCTAAAAGTCATAATCGCGGGACGTTAATTCATTTCATTTCATACGGAGCATGAAAATTGATAGATCCCTCAAGATAATACGACATTTCTCATTCTGAAAGTACTGCGGGAAAGCATAATGTTAGCGAACTTTGGTAACGAAAGACAGAAATAACAATGCAACTCGAGACAAAAAAGTTACTTTTTGTCGACCATTGCCCTTCATGAGATCTAAAAAAAGGTATTTCAGTTTAGAAATCACACAATGAGATAATCCGTAGAAATTTTTAATTTACTTTCTCGCCTTTAGGAGACTCTCTTAAAAAAACTAATATTCAAACAATTATGTAAACATGTTGCTCAAAAATACTGCAAACATTTCATAATTCATACATACCCGAACTATTTTAGACATTTTACTGTAAATTTTCAACAATAAATGACCAAACATTTTCATCCTGACATCTCCACAATCCATCATGACATTTCTGTCATATATGTATCAACCTCGCAGGATATCCTTCTCATAAACCCAGCAGGAGTCGTTCTGACAATTAGAGAGTGGTTATCGACTTCGTACAAAATGTCGGCAGAGCTGAGAGTTGTTAACGATCAACTAGTAATTTCTCTCCCTTCCTCTCCCCACTTAATCCTCTATATTTCCGCTAACAAGTTGACACCAGCCACTGCCACGAACTCAATTGACCTCTACACGAAATCATGGGATAAAAATCGTAAATGAAGACACGTCATAAAGCAATTAAACCATCAAGCATCGGCTTCTTTTGTAATGGTGATTCATTTAATAAGTGCCAGTGTACTTATAACGAGTTGTTTATCTGAGATTCAATGTAAGATTAATGTCAATATAAAATATAATCTTAAACCATTAATTATAACGAAAGGCTTCAATAACAAGTGATGTTTGACATTGCGGAAGCAAGCACTCCTACTTCGAAACTCTCACTAATTGCAACCAGAAACTGTTGGAGTATGAAAAATGAAATGTATCAGTATTACGTTTCACGCGTATGCCAGCATTGCTAAAGGAGACGATGATAGTGAGAAATGAATGAAATGGTGGAATAAATAAAGTGGAAAGAAACTGGAGAATCCGGAGGAAACCCACGCATACGGTGTTTGCTCACCACAAAGCTCACTTGGTGCGAGCTGGGATTGAACCAAGAACCCCATGCGTCAGAGGTGAATGCTCTATCATTTTTTTTATATTTTTTAAACTTCCTGACTTATTTCCTACTTCAACCACTTTTCAGGACTACTAGTCACGACGGGGACACGAACACAGAAACATCGAGGACACTTAAAATTCCACCCTTCCTACTACAGAGGGACTCGAATCCCCAATGCATTTCACCCCACTATCGTCAGACTAACGCCTCAGACCGCTCGGCTACACCCAACGGTCCCCACTGAGCCACCGCGGCCCAATACGAGTAGGGAAAAACAACTCTTTTACCAGGAGAAAGGTGTTTACTGCACCAGTGACACATGAACAAGAAGATACACTGAGAAAAATCCGTTACCCCGACAGAAGTATATTGGACAAATATTATATACGGATTCCATACGTATACTACGGAAATCTATACGAAGCATACATTATCCATATGCAACATACGCATTGCTTTTTATCCGCTTAGATGAATTTGCAAGATGTCTGACATTTAAGAGTCTTCCGTATATGACATACATATACGTATGTTATACGGTATACGTCAGCTATATGTTATATACGTCCATATGTTACAACAAAATACTTTGGTTTGTGTAATATTTACCTGTACCTTGGGCAGAAAGTGCTCATACATATGCACTATACTTAGTAGAATGTTCATTTCATATTAACAAAAGAAGAATGTTTTTAATATATGTAAGTGATTATTATGGGATAGTTGTTGATATGGACATGTTTTATGGTTACCTAGTCAGTGAGTTTGTGTACCTAACAGTTTTAAGAAAAGGATATTTAAGTTATATCAAATAATAAACCAGTTTAACACCATTTATAGACGTTGTCATATTTATTAAAAAGGTGAGATTAATGGTGTTTACATATCGAAGCTAATTTTTACATGAAGAAGAAATACTACCACTTCGAATTTTTATTTCAGCAAACGAACCAGGTTTACGATTATCATTTTTGATAAGTCGTTGTAAAAATTTGGTTTACCTCACCCGGGACTTTGTAAATTCAATTCCCGAAGAAGAGTAAGGCTGAATTTACTTTTATGAATACGAACGTAACCATATTGCGAAGTGGTAAAGTAATCATAAGAAAAATGGTCAACGAAACAATACAGCAGGAATCAAATACTAATGACAAAGGTGAAACTAGTGTAACACCAGGTTTGACATGGGAGGATCGACTCTTGTTAGCTATACAGCGACAAATAATGCAGATGACTACCGAGATAAAGAAGCAACATGAAGAATTAAAGCAGACCATAGAGCAGAAGTTTGACGAAGCTATGAAGCAAAAGGAAGAATTAAGTAGACGAATGGAACAGAAGTTCGACGAAGCTAACAAGACCATGGAACAGAGGTTCAACAAATCTAACAAGACCATGGAACAAAAGTTCAACGAACCTAACCAGACCATGGAACAGAAGTCCAACGAATCTAACAAGACCATGGAACAGAAGATAGAATTGAGGTATGACGAAGCTAACAAGCAATATGAAGAAAGTTGTCCGAAGAGTATTGATGAGCGAAACATAGATGGTGTGACGACACAGCACGTCACGGATAGGAACTATCACTCAACAAGAACAAGGAATGAGAAAAAGAAGGTAAAGTCTAGTGTTAAGATGAGTGAAATTCGAGTTATGAACAAATTCATTGGTAAGTGTAATGAAAATGACTTTTTGCTGGCAAATAGAGATGCCACCCTTAGAAATCAACACTTCAATCCTCGATTGCACAAATCTATTGTAGAGTTTGTTGTAAATGTCTACAACGAATTAAAGGTCGTTAATCCTTTGCAATCGGAATCGAGAATAATAGCATCGATTCGAAATTTGCTTCCATTTAAATTGCAACAGATCTTATTTTCCACACAGTGTATGAGTTTCAGCCATTTATTGATGCTTGTCCAATGCTACGAAACTCAATACCATGCCATGAATCCACAATCAGGAATAGGTAAAAATAAGAATAATTCAGATCATTTGGTGTCTGTTCGGAATTTAAATATTCGGAATGTGAATAATACAGAACCTAACCTAAGCCGAGTATACTCTAGCAATCCGAATGAACAAAATAGACAAGGTTATGTAGAGAATCCGCCTAACCTAACTAATCATGGTAATTATGATGTCAGATCACCCAACAGCAGTAGATATAAAAATAATCGAAGTACTGAGCGAAATTCCAGAAATACAGCGAACTACGTGGATAGACGTAATTGGAGATCAAGAGATGGGACTTCATACCAAAATCAGAATCACGATGAAAGACATGTACAACATCATATAGAACCTAATCATGATAGCGCAGTACAATGTACTTTATTAGAACCGTATGCAAGTTCGAATGTAACCTGATTACCGTTACTGAAATTAGGTTAAATTCATGTTAGTTGTAGATTCTTGTAAATTTTCATTTTAAAGTTTATGTGTTAATATCAATAATGAAAACGATTCTTAAAAATACTTGAATTGCTTAAATAGAGTTTTAGGTAGACAGGAAAATTAATTTTCAAATGATTTTTATTCTTTCTTGTTAATATGAGGAATTATAATTCGATTTATAATTAATTAAAAGCAAAGATTATTTATATTAGATTGATTTGTGTTGAAAACTTAATTGTCAAAGATTACGTTAAAAAGAAGCTCTATTCTATAAAACTAATTATTCAACGACTAACTTGAACGATATTCTTCTTTATTACAACATCTTAGTGCTACGATGTATACCTTTAAATGCAACATCTGACTTATTTGTTATTTAATGCGCCCGTAAAGATTAGTATTATTTGTAACCCACGTTTGTCCTTTACATTTTTTGAAATCGCACTCTTCGACGATTAATTAAATAAGCGACGATATTTTAATAAGAAAATATATTAATAATATAATGGATAATAATGGAATAAATATAATTAATGTAATTAAAGATAAATATTGATGAAATGAAAGAATTGTTATGAATGTATTTATATATATATATGTATATGTGAAATATAATGAATAGATATACAAGGTGCGATCAAAATATGATGGACATATGTGATGTAAACAACACTAATGTAAACGGACCAGTGGTTCTTGAAGATAAAAGCCAAGCCTACTCATGACTTTTATATTCAGTCCCTTTGTCGAGCGACATTTTATACAACAAAATACTTTGGTTTGTGTAATATTTACCTGTACCTTGGGCAGAAAGTGCTCATACATATGCACTATACTTAGTAGAATGTTCATTTCATATTAACAAAAGAAGAATGTTTTTAATATATGTAAGTGATTATTATGGGATAGTTGTTGATATGGACATGTTTTATGGTTACCTAGTCAGTGAGTTTGTGTACCTAACAGTTTTAAGAAAAGGATATTTAAGTTATATCAAATAATAAACCAGTTTAACACCATTTATAGACGTTGTCATATTTATTAAAAAGGTGAGATTAATGGTGTTTACATATCGAAGCTAATTTTTACATGAAGAAGAAATACTACCACTTCGAATTTTTATTTCAGCAAACGAACCAGGTTTACGATTATCATTTTTGATAAGTCGTTGTAATGTATATGAGATATTTACCACCTACATACAGTCATACGGAAAGTACGTATGGATAGAACATTTATACGGATAGTATTATAAAACTTACCCGCGTTCTCGGTTATATGTTTAATGCAGAATGTTATATATAGATATATATATATATATATAGGGTGTCCCAGGAGGAAGGGGCAATATTTTGGGAAATGGTAGCATGAGTGATTCTAAGCAAAGAAGTTCATATGAATATAGGTCGTAATCTCAACGGTTTGAGAGCTACAGGCTCTGAACAATTTTTGTCTTTGTTGTGCATTGTTCATCCTGTAACTATTTTACTTAGGTAACGCATAGCGGATTTAAAAGGTGATGGAATTACCTTTCCAACGGTATGCAGCATGTGGCAGTGTTGTCTTCGGAAGAGAAGCTATTGACGGAAATTTGAGAAATATAATGTTATTTAAAGAAATTGTATGGCAACACTAATACCAAATATCCCTCTCTTCGAAAGATTTCAATGCCGCATATTGCATATCGTTGGAAAGATCATTCCATCACCTTTCAAATCCGCTATGTGGCATCTATGTAGAATAACTACAGGATGAGCAATATGTAATATAATGTAAAATATGGTTCAAAACCTGTAGCTCTCAAACCGTTGAGATTAGGACCTATGTTCATATGAACTTTTTTGCTTAGAATCACCCATACTATCATTTCCCAAAATATTGCCCCTTCTTCTTCGGACACCCTATATAGGCCCCATATATATATACAGGGTGTTAATGAACTATACCGACAAACAGTAAGGGGTGATTCCTCACATCAAAATAAGAAAAAATTCAATATGGACCTATGGCGAAAAGTGCATAGTTTCAAATCTAGAGCTGTCCAAAATCGCGAAAAACTTAAATTTCAATAGACCCCATTTCGAATTCTAAAAGCTGTGAATGGTGGTTCTTATCAGCGTAAAGGGAGCCACACATAGACACTCCAAAAATGCATATTTCATCAATTGTCAATAGGTGTAGAGAGTATTCCCTTGTGAGCGTGTAGCCCCCCCTCACTCCCATTCCATTTTAATTTTCCCAGTTTTTCTTGGCTGAATTGGAATAAGGCTCCATGTACTGTACGTCGACGCAAACTGTGTTTTAGTTTTATCTTTTTCTATGAGTTGGCAGTCCTGTGAGTGGTGACTTGTGCTTTCTGTTCACCGAACAAAAGGGATGTGATGTGGCCGCGATGCTACAAAGAAATAGTACGATTGAAGCTAAATCAATCGAAGCACATTTTTATTATTTACAATATTTTAATCATTTTATTATAATAGAAAACACGTCTAAAACCGTTCAATGTATGTATTCTTCAAAAGAACGTTTTTTATGGATATTTTTAAAATATTTTTCTGGCGTGACTGGCGCAAACTTACTGACGCTTAGCCTGAAAGGCGGGAAGAGGTGTGCTTGCTGATGATGGCGGTATAAGTTGTTCTACATATCTGGTGTCCATCAAAAATATCCAAAATTTCCTTTAGCATCGTTAAATATGTTGTGAATTTGATTATGGGAAGATCAAGTAAAACTTACATAAGTGCTCAATCGTAAAAGTTTCACAATATCTATGTACGTTTGTTAAAACAGCGTCTAATATGCAAAATGATGGAACTCCACGATGCGTAAGTAAGGAATCCATAAAGGTAAAAGGGTAAATTGTGTTTACAGCAGAAAAGTAATGACTGCAACGGAGCCTAAATCATGACTATTCAACGAAAAACAAGAAGTAAGGAGAAATCTTATTGCCGAGAATAACTACATAACCCCCCCCCCCCAATCCATCAATTCACAGTGCAGTAAAGTGCGATCCGAATAAATAGCGTGTGTTAAATGATAGTGCATCGTGAAATGTAAATTATAGCCGGCATCTACAATATATCATTTTCTTTAAAGAAAGAAAATAATTAATCATATATAATAAATTCTTCGTGTAAATTTCAAATTAACACGAATATGGGCTCTCAGAGTGGTAATACATGTTGAATAAATATTCTAATAAAATGTTGTAATGTTGTAAACGTAAGTACCATACATAAGCTGTGTTGATTGAATAAAATTTATATATTGTGTATATTTTGTGTGCTATTACCTTTACAGTATTTTCTACACAATTACTGCCGAAATGGTGGATGTCACGTATGATTACTTGTGTTTGTTTTGCTAGTGCCAGCAGGCGTGGCAAAGATGGTGGGCACTCGCAGTCGCAACCTCAACTGAAAGTCATTTTGGTTCGAGATCTAACTTGGAGGTTTGCGCACTCTTGATTTTAGTATTGTCATTTGTGTAGCGAATGTCCTTCTCCCACCAACTACTAAAATCCACCATAGGCAAAGCGTACCGAACAAGGGTTGAATCCAGTGGAGTTATGACAATTACGAATCCTATAATGAGAACAGGTAAGAACTGAATGAAAATTGAATACTTGGTATCATAAAACAACTTGCCCGATCAGAAACACGATCCACTCGTGTCATAAGAATGGCTTTGCCGAACAGTGACAGGTCAGAATCGAACCCAATCGTGTCATAAAAATGGCTAACCCGAACAGGAATCGAACCAAACACGATCCAATCGTGTTATACCCTACAGGTGTAATTGTCATATATGTTTTCAATAGAGTTTTCAGATATACCCTGATTTCAAGAAGGGTCAAAAGTATTCAGGAGGTAAACCTTGACAAAAATGGACATCCAATGCTTCGAAGGGAAGGCGGAAGTGTTAGGAACCGGTATCTCCATGTTTCTTTGTATTCAGAATAAGGTGTGCTGCAATGTAATTCGTCACGATTTATTCCACGTTTTTTGCAATTGTAAGCGTGAAAGAAAACATCGCAGCACGCGTATTCCCGAATACTAGAGACCATGTTGCTGACGGTCTTTAACACTTCCGACATCCCGCCAAAGAATTCCGTGTTCACTGCTGTCAAAACTTATCGTTTGCTTATTTTGGACAAAGCATAAAGTTAGAGCATATCTGAAAATTCGGTTGATGACATGTCTGCGAATACATCCTGCAGGGAATACTCTATACACATATTGAACATTGATGAAATATGCATTTTCGGATTGAGTATGTGGGACTTCCTTTACGCTGGTAAATGCCACCGTCCATAGTTTCTCAAATTCGAAAGAGGACCTGTTGAAATTTATCATTTTCGCGATTTTGGACAGCCCTGGCGTTGAAACTATGCACTTTTCGCCATAGATCTATATGAATTTTTCTCTTATTTTGATGTAAGGATTCACCTCGTACAGTTTGTCGGTATAGTTCATTAACACCATATATATATATATAGTTTCTTACAAAAGTTATCGTGGAACAAGTTTTGCAAACTAACGGGGAGCATAAGATGGATAAGTTTATTCTCTCATTCTCGATTGATTTTAAATCCAAGTGATTAGTTTTACCGCCCCTTACGTACTCTACATGCTTTGAAATTCCAAATAATAGGCATACCTAAGTATTTCATGATATAATTTTTTGAATATTCAAATTTTGAAGCCCCCTAGCTCCTATCCTTCTGGTCCATAGCACCTTAAATTTTGCTCATGTTCACTTCGCATGATGCTCTATGAGATGTGGTATGTGGCAATCAGATTTTAGCAACAACTTGTGGGACCCTCCCGTGTCAGAACTGCGGGGGGGGGCAGTGCTCCCCCAAAAGCGTGTCTGAAAGAAACACTGATTGAGATGAGTAGAAAAACTACAAAAAAAAAGTACGAAAAATAAAAGTTTTCAGCATAGCGCTCTGCAACGTAACGTTTATGACAAATGCGCTAAAGTACTACTAGGGGCGTGGAATTATTGATACAGTGTGTGTGTGTATGTGTGTGTTCGTACCCCGAAATGTTCGTAAACGGAGTATTAAAAAAGTTCACGAACCTTGTTCGTGATCCTAATTGTGCGGGAGTCGAGGAATTCGTAAACCTTGGATCCACTTGTACTTCAAAAGATTCTTTCCGACATTTCATTGCATCTTGATTTTACTGTCTTCATAAAAGTTTCTATAGCTGAAAATACCGTAATCCAAAAAGTAAGGTACTTTCTTTCTTTCTTTTTTTCTTTTTAGGAATACGAAGAAATGTTTATTTCCAATAATATGTATAACATTTTAAACTCTGTACATTTAACTCTATTTTTCTACATAATTGCCATTTCGGTCGATGCAGTTTTGCAGTCACTGTGTAAAAGTTTTGTATGCCTATGTTATACCAGCTTGTCACCATGTGTTTGAAGAAGTATTGCAGGGACGTATACAGGCATGTGTTTTGGGGGGTTCAAAGAATTTCGAAGGGGTCCAAATTCAATATAAGAATTGATAATATTAAAATTTGTAAAACAAAAAGTTAAACCTAAATTAGAGTAAAATTACAGAAAAAATCGTGATTTCGACAAGTTCGGACCTCCAGCAACCATCCCCTGCACGGGAAGCTTTAGAATTTTCATTTTGGGTAGGCCCTCTCCTTCGCTTATAAATACATAAGCCTATACATATTTGATTGATTAATTAATGACAGTAGGAAATTACTTTTACAATAATGGTTGATACTATTTGTTAACATTAATATAAATAGTGGAAAAAATATTTATTCTTTATTGTATCTTTTAGCGTTTATATATTTTTCATAATTTTTGGGTAGGCCCGTGCTTACCCGTTAAAGCCGCCACTGATCACTTACTGAATTTGTGACTTTGAGTCGGTAATTTCAAAGTACAAGAGTACAGATGAAGTTGTGTATAAATTGGAAGAAAAAAAAAATTTTTTTTTCGTTGTTTTCAAGTCATTTAAAGAGAGAAGGAAAAAAAAATAGATACTAAAACTGACACGAACGGCAATACTTACATTGATACAGAACTAAAGAAAAGGAAGGCAATAAATGTACTGGATTTTTTTGTTTTCAGAAAAGAAAATAAGAAGAAACTAAAGGAAATAACCTCCATTTCACTTTAATAGAAGAGAGAAAGTGTATCCTATCCAATTTGGCCGATAGCAACTGAGATAGTACGAGAGTGTGTTTTCTTCTTCTTCTTCCTCTTTGCCTTTCTAATCGAAAATTGTTCGAAACCCAACCACACATTTATCATCTTCGAGCTCAGGAGGCCGTTATAGGCAAAAGTTTTCCCCGCAGGATTTTCCTTGCTCGGTTACGAGAAGTAAAATATATCATCTTTTGCAAGCAAGGAAAACCTCATGGGAAAGACTCGAGATGATTCAAGTGGCAGAACTGAACTTGACTTTCTGATTTATCGCCCTTTCAAGATCATCAGCTATAAAAAGTGACAACTCTTCATTCTGTAAGAAGTGCACACACACACACACACACAGAGAGAGAGAGAGAGAGAGAGAGAGATATGACGTTTCAAAATGGTTTGAACGTTTTACATTTCTTGTAAATTTTCAAAATAACACATTACCTATAATATACAGTACCTGTGCAAACTTTATTAACAAATTTTTTTTTTTTTTTTTTTTTTTTTTTTTGTAATGAGCACAGGAATGCTCAATGAATGGAAATCCCAATGTGATAATCTAAAACTGTCAAATTGTAATTAGATATTCTGTGAAGTCACAACTTGGTGATGCACTTTTCTCACTGAACTACACACCGAGGTGAAAGTCGGAATACTTTTAAAAAGTTTTGCTTGTAGAGTAATGCAAATTATAACCACCATACACAACATTGCATTCTTTTAAAAGAAATGAAGGTATTATTGCTTCATCAATTCCTATGTTAAACGCTTTTCAGGTCTATGTATTAATTAGTTTATTGAGAAGATTTAATATGCTGCCTAAGAGATATTTAAGATTTTGCCAAAGGAAAGACCGTCTTCCAACGTAAGTGTTTTACAGTTTTTAGCTGTAGAGCAGTAGACATTTATTGAAAATCCTGTGTTTTTCAAAGTAATGGGGATTCAATTGCCTACTCTCCACAGATAACGCCACTGTTCAGGATGTATGTTTAAAGATAAAATCTTGACATATTAGCCAAAGAGAACTGAAGAAAAAGAACTGGAAAACTTTCAGTTCGAGAGGTCGGCCTCCAAATTCGAGTAGGGATGCGCACGAGACGATTCCAGACAGGATTTTCCTGACAAAATTCGAGTCGAGACATCACTTTTACAGCACATTTTCGAGACGAGACAGCCACAAATCTTGTCTCGTACGCATCCCTAAATTCGAGTTCGAGGTCTCCTATTTTTGAAGTAAATTCTCTCTGGTCCGATTTGTTAAACTTATTTTAGTAGCAACCGACCCTTGATAGTCTTTCGAACCCCAAAATCGAGAACCTGAGGGCTGAGTGGCTATTTCAGAAGTTTTTTTTTTTTTCAGAGGGACTTTCAAAAGACGGAAAGGGGGTGGAAATAGCACTTTCCATATAATGTATGTAATGGAACTTATGAGCATACGTCATATACGGGAATATAAGACAAGTACTCACCTAATATTTTTATAGCCCTGAAAATATTGATCCTAAATTTAGAAAACAACCAGCGCCGAAATATACCAAAATATAACGTAAATCACTGGCTCTATGTACAGGACTAAGTCTAAGAGACTACTTTGTGAATACAGAAATGTCGGTACAAATGAGCTCCTAATATAAGACCCAATATTACTATACGGATAATATTATGAGACCGGTCTCATATACTGAACCCGTTAGGGGTCTCATAATAAGGTATTCGACTGATAAACAAATGACTAACGCCATCTTAAAGTAATTGGAAGAAAATCGGTAACTCATTACATGTTGCAATACGCATATTTACTGGTACAAAAGAAAGTAAAGATAGGATGAATTCAATTTACCTTCTCCATTTCCAGCGCCTGATGTGTGCACGTTAAGAAAACTTTGTAGGGGCGCAATTTCTTCAGCCTCCACTATACTAACAACTCTCCACATAACGAGTCTACATGACTTCCGGTGCCATAGTGGGGTGTTTCCTATTGTTTTAGCTCGCTTCCACCGGATTCAAACTCTTACTTCACAAGATAGGTAGAGGTCTCAATTTAGGTGCCTATCCTCATATTAGGGGTTCTTACCCGATATATATATATATATATATATATATATATATATATATATATATATATATATATATATATATATATATATATATATATATATATATCGGGTGTTCTAAAAATGGCGCCCACGGACCACACAGCATTGTTCTACAAGTCAAAATAAAGCAAAAATATATATATTTGAATACCTTTCGAGTCCCCGTCTGGAGACACAACTTGGACTATGTGGAAACTTCGCAAATAAATAACCATAGATTAGATCTTCCAACATATCAAATAGTTATATCTATTTTTTCCAGATCGCAGCTAATATTGATCGGCACTAGCATCAGTTATTAGTGTAACAATCGATTCAACTGCTTATTGTATTCGTAGAGTAATGCTAATGGCTCCAAGTTACTCTGCGACGTTGCCACATTGTGAAATTTTGATTCGCCATAGTGGCTGAAGAAGGGCCCGGAGAGCATTGCATCATATAACATTTTCGCTTTATTTTGACCTATAGAATAGTGCTCTGTGGTCCGTGGGCACCACTTTTAGAACACCCGATATATAGACCTACTTAAAACATATAGTTGCACAATGAGTGGTTGAATATGAACGTTAAGCGAATCTTCACCGCTGGACGTACACTAGGGTGGAGTACAAATTAGTTAAGATTTTTTTCAAATTAAGACTTTTAATAGTGATCAAAAGTTGACATTTAGGATTAGAAAAATTAAATAAAGTGATATTGCTCTACCACAAAATTTTGAGGTGCTGCAAAGAGCTTAAAATATTTTCATTTTTTTTTTTTTTTTTGTTGAAAATTTCCTAATAAATTAAAATTTGTACCGGTAGTATATGTTCTTTGATGCTTTTAATACATCTATTATAAAATAATGCAATTAGTACTAATGACATTTTATGAGATTAAAAATATCATTCTACAAAAAATATAAGCTGCAAAAAAAGGTTTAATCAAGGAACATCCAGTGAATTTTGCTATTTTTCCATTTTTCTTTCTTGGTTTGACAATTTAATGTTTTGTTAATGGTTGTTTCAGGAACAAAAATAAAATACAGTGTGAACGAATAACATTGTTTATATGTGCATACAGATGCAAAGAACTTTGTAGAGGGAGTAACAAAATCAAACCACTTAAAGCCCTTACAAAATTACGAAAATGTTTCCACCATTTGAAAGTGTTTGTTTTCCAGTGCATTGACACATTAAAGCAGGAGCGGATCCAGGAAGAGGCGATCGCCCCTCAGAAGAGGAAACTTTCTTACTTTGTATATAAATAAAACCCATCCCAGAGTTTGGAGCTCTTAAAAGTGGCTCTAAGTAGCAGTATTACAACCCACTACCCCCCCCCCCTAGAAGTCCATCCTGGATCCGCCCCTGCATTAAACTACTTTTTAAAATCGGATTTTGAGATGCAATTCTCACTTTAATAATTCTTTCTCTTGAAGATGATCCGACGAAGTTGATTCAATTCATAAGTTTATCAACTCTTTCCATGCACTGAGAAAAAAAAATTGTAGGTGACATACTTAAAAAGATAGGTTACACGTTACGTGCATAATTCCTGTAGTTTTTGGACTTAACGTACAGCAGACGTATAACTGAAAACACATGTTTTATAATACTTTCTGTATAAGTGTTCCATCAATACGTACTTTCCGTATGAAACAATATAGACGGTCAGCATCTCACATACAAATATACGTATATAACATACAGCTGAGGAATGTAACATAAGTATATGCATGTGAACTACGGAAAATTGTTACATGTCAGACATCCTGCAACGGCATCATGTAACATCGAAGGGCAGTGCCTATGTAGCATATGGATAACGTGTGCTCCGTACTGATTTCTGTAGTAAGCAAGAGGATAACGTATATTTGTACAATATACCGCTGTCCGGAGAACGGATTTTTCTCTGTGTGGTTTACGTGTAACGGTGGCGTATTTAGGGGGCGACTACTGGGCTCAAGCCTCCCCGAAATAAATTTGTTATGTTCACAACTTCATTAAAATTTATCGGAACCCAAAAAGAAAAATACAAGCACTTATTCAAGCATTTATTCAAGTGTTGTGCATAACCCCCCGAAACAAAATCCTAAATACACCACTGATGTGTGACGTGGATACCTGCCACGGTCTATCAATAGGTTCTCCACAGTATTTGATTCAGATGCTTTCTTAGCGATTTTTTAGAGACTATTTCAAATATGCTTTGTCATTGATGCTCTGTATTTCCGTGTCGTTTCATGAGATTGTGTCAATGTAATGTTAGCATCAAACTGAACATTTTTGAAACTGAAAATTTTCTAATAACACCTGTACTTTCTCCTTTCGCTTTAAGGAGCAGGCGCAAACCAACTTCTCTTATGTTTGCACTCATCACATAGCATGGACAAGATAAGATTTTTCCGTAGGGATGCGCACGAGACAAGATTTGTGGCTGTCTCGTCTCGAAAATGTGCTGTAAAAATGATGTCTCGACTCAAAAAATGTATATTTCTCTATTGGAAAAGGCGGGTATCGACTCGAATTTTGTCAGAAAAATCCTGTCTTGACTCGTCTCGTGCGCATCCCTAATTTTCCGGAACAGCAAAGTATCCGTTTCTCTCTATAAGTTAATCTATTATTTTCTTAAGATCAGTAGTGAGATACCTGTAAATTTTTTGCAACAATAGAAGCACGAAGGTATCAACTCGATATGAAACCACACAGGCATAAATGTTCTCACTAGGATTTTTAGTTACCATACACATTCAAGTGCTTTTAATTCAAATAAAACATAAAGAGCAAGGTGGTAAACTTTTAATTTTGCCTTTAACAAGTCAAAAGGCAACTTTTCCACAGTATTAGAATTTTAAAATGATCAAGATTTATTGTTCTACTCTAATGTACACTTTCTTTTTTCTTTCTTTCTTTTTCTTTTCTTTTCTTTTCTTTTTTCTTTTTTCTTTTTTTTTTTTTTTTTTTGCATTATTGTGATTCCAACTGCTACATTCACTATAGAACATTCATTTTGTTGCTACACTTTATATTTTTCTCACACCATCTGTATGAATATGCTACGACAAAGCATAATTACTTAACTAGATTGAAGAACCACCCAGCGAGACTCATCACATACTACTTATGACAATTTTACAATGGAAACAGCCAAAGTAGTCAACGCCAAATGTATTTCTCCTGGCGTTTCTTTGAGAAAAACTGTTCTAGGGGAACACTTAATATTCGGAGGGGCACTGCCAAGGGCACCCTCAGGGGGGCAAGGCGGGGCGCTCGCCCCCTAAGAAAAAACCGTACTTGGGAATATCGAAAGCCCAATAGAATTTTTACATTAGTTATAACAAAATTTGAAACTATATTTGAAACCTCGCTTATATTTGCCCCCCCCTTAGAAACCACAACATGGGCGCCCTTGGGCACTGCTGGCACTATTCTATTCTATTTATTATTATATTATAGACGTATTGTTTTGGTCTCCTCCGAGGGGTCATTCTCAGAGCTCCGGGGGGGGGGAACATGTATAGAAGAAACACTGATTTCTCCAGTATTTATTTAGTAATAATTGGAACCAGCCAGTAATCCTAAATTTCTCAACTTAAACACAAATGGAAGAGAAGCCAAATGTTGCAGATTTTTGAGATCTCATACGGTAGATAAGCAACTTACTGTATATTCTAAGGAAATGACAAACGTAAAATCCTGTGCCAAGACTACGTCTAATCTTCAGATTACCAAGTCTACTTCAAATAAGTCTTTTTTAGTTTCCAGCACTCCAGCGTACCAAGACTCCAGTTCCTGGTTTCCAATCCGCACTCCACTCCAGTTCCTGGTTTCCAGTCCCGTAAAATAAACTGAAGTCTCAACCAACGCATTCCGAGGATCAGATGCCACTGCCCTCACCATCCAACTCCGTCCCTTATCTAATTCAGTAGCCACCGTGCATCAACTTGGACATGGTAGATGGCTCGCTCGGATGCCGAACCTTTTCCCAAAGCTGAAAACACTTTCAGGGGAAGAGGACACTTCCAGCACGAGTGCAGAAGGTCAAAATTCATATGCCATGGATGACGACATTTCTCCAAGTCAAGACACTCAAACAAGTAACAATACTCGTCCTATTCCAGGCATAATCAATCCAAAACCAGTACAAAATGTATTTTGGTCTGTACAGTCCGTAGCAAAAAAACTCCAACATGAGCATGTAATTTGATTGTGAAACGACGAAGTCTTTTGCTTTTTTAAAAAAAAGTGTGCAGTTGAGGACGCAGAGGTTTCTCCTGCCGTGATTCGTGCCACTTAGCGTTATGTTGATTCCCTGCGCTGTTAGGCGTAGTTTCACAATTAGCTTATGTGCTCATGTTGCAGGTTTTTTGCTGCGAACTGTACCATAAACCTGAGTAGCCCAACTAAAGCTTACTTTCAGCAACGCAGCAAGACTTGATGTCGCCCGGAGCAAGAACTCGCCTTAGCGCCCCTTCCCCCTACCAAACAAACCAAAACGCTCCCCAACTATACCTGATATTGACATAACACAGAAATTCTCCTATTCCAATTTTTTTTTCAAGTGGTAAAGCTTGATTTCAAAATTGCAGAACATAATATTATTTTTAGTACAAGATAAAACACCAAACTCATTAGTATTAGATTGCTAAATAATCTGACGGTAGCATGCTTGACATATTTTTATAGTCATAATAATCGCAAATCACATCACAATAATTGCAAATCACAATGTTTTTGGAATTATATCGGAATGTGCATATGTCTAGAATGAAACAACAGTCTGTTGCTTTAGAATAGAATATTTAATTATGACAAACAGTCAGGCTATTGTCTCGAGTATTATACTCGGATATTTTACAAATCTCATAAATCGGTGTAGGTTAAATTAAAACACAAAAAGCTTTAACTAAAATTTAACTTTACGGACTCTTTTAGCTGCAAAAGTTTTAACAATGACCTCAAAATGTAGCTTTCAAGCTAACTTACGCTCTATGGATATGATCCTAAGGTTGGTGAGTCGTTGTTGTCCTGTTAAGTTTCTGAGGTATTTTTTTCTACGATCTTTAGTTTGCTAAAACTATTTTCCTTGCCTTATATAGAAAATAAATATATGTCCAATTTTGCGCCCCCACTCCGGCGCCCGGGGTACAAGCCCCGTTTGCTCCCTTTAGTTACATCACTGCTTAGTTAAATTGACTTCGGAAAAAGTTTGAACGTTCATATGAATTTGATCGCATTATTAACGCAAATAAGTAGCGTTATTTCAGTTTTTGTGAGTTGGGGGTAAAACAAGACAGTTCACTGAAAAAGAAGTAGAATTTGTTATTAGCGTTTCTCAAACTTAGCAGGGGTGGGAGGCGATTGCTGCTGTCCTCTTCAGAAGAAGCCCCTATTGTGAATATTGTTGTTTCCTGCAATATACACTTGAGAGATATGGGAAACGTAATGCCATCTGTTGGCAATTGTCGACCCTTTTGGAGAGAAGAAGGAATAATTTCAAGAAGTAATAACATATAAGACGGATAGATGGCTTACTTGGCAATATTACAGACACAGCTGAAGTTTGTTTACCAATAAATGGTTAACGTCACCTCACCTCGGTATCATCGAAATACAGCATTGGTTAGCAAAATTGAATACAGTAAAATACATTATGCGATGTAAATGGTGTCATGGACACCTTAAATTTGTGCCCTACGTTGAATAAGGCGAGAGAAAGAAAACGTCACAATAATACAGAAAAAATACTTATTATTGTGTAGCAGGGACGCATCCATGGGCAAGGGCGCCCATGTTGTGGTTTCCAAGGGGGGGGAAGTATAAGTAACGTTTCAAATATAGTTTCAAATTTTGCTGTAACTAATGTAAAAATTCTATTGAGTTTTCGATATTTCCAAGTACAATTTCCTCTTAAGGGGGGCGGGCGCTTCCCCCCTTTCCCCCCTGATGGGCGCTCTTGCCCATGGGGTGTCTACCGGATCTGGACCCCTACTCCAAAAGCTTTCTAGCTCAATATACATTTGGGCACTTTCTCAATAAAACTATCCTTGTTTAACACGGAAATGATTGATGTAGCATGAAAAATTGATGTTACGTTTCACCTGTACTCTTTATCTTATGAAAACTCTAGTTCTGTAATTTGTTTCTGAAAATATAGCTGGAGGTATTTTACAATTACTTATCGTCTTCTCCGGTGCAGAATAATAGCCATTTAATACTACATAGACGTAATGACTTGTAATATTGGAGCCCTCCCAAGAAAAATTTCTGAGTGTTTGCCTGTTGTGCAACATATAGACCCTATATTTCTTTAACTACATAATTTATATGAGCATATACAAAACAAAATAGTTTTGCCTCGCCATATAAGGAAAACTGGCCTCTGTGTGACGTGATATCAGGCCAAGACGCAGGGGCGTCATTTCAGATTTCGCTTGAGGAAGAGGGGGGGGACAAGAGCAAGAGCACTGACATAAGACTTTCACCTTTTGTATTAGTATATTAATAGACAATCGATTAAAGTATATGTATTTCTCAAATTCTTAGGGGAGGCAATTGTCCCCTCCTGCCCCCTTAATGACGCCCCTGCTTCACCAAATGTCAACCCGTGACTTATTTAGATTATAGTATAGTAAGGAATTTATATGAGACTTGGTCCTACAGTTTAAAGTGGAGTTCGAAGCACCATCGTAATACGTTCAATATTCTCCCAACGAGTATCGAACTCAGGATCACGTTCTTGAAAATAGGCACGCACTAGTTATTAGACCTGCAGGAAGGACTCAATACAAGCAGATCTTATACTGGGAACTGTATACGTTCATTTACTTTTAGCATCAGATATTGTTTCTCCATTCCAATGTGATATCACATCTTACTAAAATAAAAAATGAAATTGGATTGTAAGTTTGAAATTATTGAATTGAAACAAAAGGTATTTCAATTTTCTTTTCAATTTTGAGGAGAATTGTACTAGCAACATTCATTATAACCCTCAGGCCAAACAAAATGAAACCCAATCCAACGACAACAGCGGAAGTACTCCCATTTTTTCTTTTTTTTCTTTCTACTCGTACATACAAATAAAAGAAAAAAAGGAAATGAAGGTGGAAAACAGATTTCAGATGAAATAGAATCACCGTTAAAATATGCAGAACGGTGCGAAAGATCTTTCCTAATTAGGCACGGAGCTTGTCATAAACCTATCTTAATTAACGTAGAGAAAATTTTTGAATGAAATAACGAGTTCTGTAATTATGAACGTCGTCTTATTCTTCGCCGCGTCACCATTGTCTAAATTTGCCGTCTTGTCTCTGCTGTTTCCTGATTAAATCCGTATTCGTCTGCTAAAAGAGGATCATTCGCTGCTTGCTTGCTAAGTGTCACTAAATGTTTGTTTTAACATTTCTTTTTTTAAGAAAAAAAATAGTTTTTTTCTTTTCTGACAAATTCAATAAAAGTCAGGTACAAATTTACGGAATTCGTATTTTTTCGCGTGTAATAAGTAATTTTTTTTTAAGAAAATGAAAAATGTCATGAAAGAATGTTGATTTGAAACTCACAATAAATTCTATTGCATATCAAGGGCGCCGACCCTGAGGCGGCCGGTGGCACGGGCCCCCCAAAGCTCACGTGAGCTCCCTATTGTATTTATGAATATACAATATTTGGCATAATTTGAATGCAATTTGTCTTAAAATCCTCATATATATTCTATATACCTTCTACATCGGTGCCCTTGTTGCATATACAATATATTTGTTATATGTATGTTATTAATTATTCTTGTATATATATCGGGTGTTCTGAAAATGGCGCTCGCGAGCAACAAAACGCTATTCTACATGTCAATATAAAGCGAAGATGCTACAGTATATAATGGTATACCCTCCTGGGCCTCCTTCGGCCGCTATGGAAAATCAGAAATTTTACTATGTGGCAACGTTGTTGATTAACTTGGAACCATTACTTTTGCTCTACAACTCCATCAAGCAATTAAATGGATTTTTACACTTATAGATAGTGCTAGTGTTAACGTCTATCGACTTTAACTGCACTGAGAAAAAAAATGTAGGTGGCATACTTAAAAACGTAGGTTACATTCGTAATTCCTGTAGTTTCCGGACTTAACGTACAACCGTATATAACATCCTGCAGCAAACGTATAGCTGAAAAAGTATGTATTATACATACTGTCTGCATAAGTGCAATGACGTCATTCGTGTGACGTCATCTGCAGTAACAAGCATATACGGAGGTAATATCTAGCTTTGTGACGTCACGATCGTATGTAGCATGTGGGTTAATAATGACGACACTCACTGACTATCAGGACGGAGCATAATTTCAAGAAGTATGCAATATACGTTCTGTACGTGTGTTTCTTGCGTTCAACCCCGAGGCAGCATCTATATTGTACTTGTGCCCCGTACGTACGACTAGATACAGTATACGTATTGTACGTATGTATTATACAGATTTTCCTTATGTCGCACACAGCTTATCCCGATACAGCATACAGAATATCCGTATGCACCATACAGAGTGCACATATGCAGCTTACAGACTGTGTGCATGCAGTATATAGATTATACGTATGTCGCGTACAGGCTGGCCATATGTAATGTATGGATTGGATGTATGTAGCTTATAGATTGTCCGTAACAAGTATACGGATTTTACCTGTATCGCATACGTATTGCCTTGTTGTAATATATGGATTGGGCATATTCAGGATCTAGATTGTACGTATAGTGCACCATTATTGAAGTGCTGCAACATACTGAGGAGTGCATGATACATTCTTACTGTAATGTTGTTACATATTGTTTTTCTCTGTATGGAAACAAAAATAGCTTAAAATATGGTTGATCTTTTGTGCCAATAATAATAAAATTAAAAATACTACACTTTTCAATCTTAGTTTGGAGCAGTGAAACTGTCCAGAGAAATGTATTTACCTGCAGGGTGTAAGTTTGGACTTCCTGCTAATTCTTTGGAAAGCTACTGCAAAGCCAAGTGTTGAAAAGTGGCACAAGCGTTAATTTTAAAATTATTGGCACAAAGGAGGTTAACCATATGTTAAACTATTTTAGTTTTCATACAGAGTAAATCAATATGTGACAATATTACTGTAAGAATTTATCATACCTTTTGCAATAACTTAGTTGCAGCACTTCAATAATAATGCAAAATGCACAGCCATGTACAATCCTATGTTCAAACTCAAACAAACTTACGTACAGTCATTTATTAAGCCGTTATCATCCATTGCTTGTACAGTCACGAAATTAAATATTCTTCATTTGACAAAATTTGTTTTCCTAAAAACTCAACAATAAATTAACCTATTAGAGTACCGACTTTGGCAGGTTGTCAAGTTATAACTATTCGAAGAATAACAACAAAAAGATCCAAATAAATTCATTTGTTCCCGAGCTATTGGCAAAAGAAAATTTGTCAACTGTCAAATACTTTCTTTTCCTTGTGTACTATATAAAGACGACTTTACCTCATTCTTTTCCTTAATAATATCCTCTTCCAAAATGCAGAAGTTGTTACCACAAGAGGCGTGAATAGGATTTTCCAGAAATAACTTCTCTGCACATTTTAATTAACAGATAAGTTATTTTTTAAATGACGCTATAATTAAAAACATGGTGTCAGCTGAAAACGTGTTCCCTCACAAGATGGTTCCTACCCAGTACTCGCCATTAAAAATGCAACTTCAGGGAGACAGGGTAGCTACGCCAAAGTTCCCAAGCCGATATCTAATAGTAAGTGTCGAATATGCTTAACCCTTAACATACCAAGCGGGGTACTCTAGGGACCCCAGAGAGTGGTATATAGTGATACTGCCGCAATCATAAGAATCAATTTCTTCTCAATTTTTATATGTATCCTGCAACCCTTTGAGATATTAATTACATGATTAGATCAACGACTCGTTTCTTTAAAAAATACAAAAAATAAAAACACACTTGAAAATGTAAAAACTCCATTTTTAAACCTGTGTTTCAGATTTACGAACACAAAAATATAAAATTGTATGAAGAACTGAATAGTGCTCAAATATACATAATATTTGATGTCTACAGTGTTCATTTAACTTAAGTATGCTTCTAGACATCCAAAAAAATAATAGTTGGAGTAACCCTCTGCAATACTATGTTGAGAAATTAAAATAATACTTGGGGTCTCCAGAAGACTCCAGCTTGGTAAACAACTTTGACGACTTA
The DNA here is from genome assembly GCF_964235325.1 of Thermobia domestica. Classification (NCBI taxonomy): domain Eukaryota; kingdom Metazoa; phylum Arthropoda; class Insecta; order Zygentoma; family Lepismatidae; genus Thermobia; species Thermobia domestica. The sequence continues at coordinate 19,725 of NW_027656912.1, read as the reverse complement.
GGCTTGGTACGTTAAGGGTTAAACTTACCGCTGTTTTCGCTGTGTGACAACGTGGTGACAAAGGAGCAGAACTGACCCAACATTGACAACCAGAACGACTGTAACACAGCGATACATCGAGAGGATGTTCTCTTCTGGTATGGTAAGCCATGCGTCTTACGATCCATTGCCACAGCTCATCAACTGTAGCTGGCGGAGTTCACAGGTATGAGAAGCTGTGCAGCCATCGACCAAACATATTTATCCTTCCCTGCTCTATACATTCTGCAAATTTGGACTTTCCTGGATGTATCCTTCTTAGTTCAACATTTTAAGTAACGAGGAGTGTAATAGTCTCATACATTATTTAAAGAAAGAGCGATGATTCTCAGAACTACTCGGAAGATTCTAGTTTACAATTTTATATGATATATATATATATATATATATATATATATATATATATATATATATATATATATATATATATATACAGGGTGGTTCAGTAATGTTGGACAGCCCTGAATAAATCAAAAACCAGAAGAGATATTAGCAAGAGTGTGGTGGATCCAGATACTTGTGGAAGGGGGACGTCTTTTGAGGTACCACACAATGTTACCAGGTCAACAGTGTTGCCAGCTCAGTACAAAGTTGTATTTTTTTAAATAGAACATATAGAAGTTTATGCCATCAAAAGAATTAGTACAGAATGTGAATACCAACAAGCGAAACCGCACCTGTCAGTGTTGCCAAATAAGGAAGTCATAAAGCTTCAAAGATCAAGAAATTAAAGTGTCCGTAGAGCAAAACTAGCAAAAAGGCAAGAAAAATAATACTACGGAATGAAAAGGAGTAACAGAAAGAGTAAACCAAAGAACGCACAGCATCCAGTGAGCAACAGGGTTGCCACAGTAAAGGGGGGAAAAATTGAAAATTTTGCAGTTGCTATAGGAGGAAAAGTGCCCATATGACATAATGCTGGAAACACCATAGAAAGTCTATGTAAGATTCAGGAATCCTAATAGCGTTTGTTCGAAAGCGATATCTCTAACCGTTTTCGAGATACACCAAAGGTGTGCGGAGTTTGCAACACTGCATAATTGATTTGACGATTAGACACGTGTAGTTCTTACATTTTGTTGGGCGTATCATTTTCATTACTCGTTCCTGTAGTTTGGAGGGCGAGGGAATTATTATGCAGTGTTGCAAACTCCGCACACCTTTGGTGTATCTCGAAAACGGTTAGAGATATCGCTTTCGAACAAACGCTATTAGGATTCCTGAATCTTACATAGACTTTCTATGGTGTTTCCAGCATTATGTCATATGGGCACTTTTCCTCCTATAGCAACTGCAAAATTTTCAATTTTTTCCCCCTTTACTGTGGCAACCCTGTTACTCACTGGATACTGTGCGTTCTTTGGTTTACTCTTTCCGTTACTCCTTTTCATTCCGTAGTATTATTTTTCTTGCCTTTTTGCTAGTTTTGCTCTACGGACACTTTAATTTCTTGATCTTTGAAGCTTTATAACTTCCTTATTTGGCAACACTGACAGGTGCGGTTTCGCTTGTTGGTATTCACATTCTGTACTAATTCTTTTGATGGCATAAACTTCTATATGTTCCATTTAAAAAAATAAAACATTGTACTGAGCTGGCAACACTGTTGACCTGGTAACATTGTGTGGTACCACAAAAGACGTCCCCCTTCCACAAGTATCTGGATCCACCACACTCTTGCTAATATCTCTTCTGGTTTTCGATTTATTCAGGGCTGTCCAACATTACTGAACCACCCTGTATATATATATATATATATATATATATATATATATATATATATATATATATATATATATATATAGATAGATAGATAGATAGATAGATAGATAGATAGATATACAATAATTTAAAACGGTTATATCAAAGTTTGCAATTCAGAGTACAAAAAGAAGTATAGCTCTCGGAACACTGATTATAGCCAGATAATACCACTAGTAAACTCAACCACACTCAGTACCGTTAGTTGCTTGGTATTGTCTATGAGGCAAAGATCATCGTATCTCATTGCGTGTAGATTTTTGTATTTGTTTAACGCTAAAAATTGTTTGTCGCTAATCGAACCCAGTAACATATATATATACCGACAGGACGTACGTTAGTCACAAGGTTACATGAGTGAAACACTAAATTATTCGATTGACACTTGCGGCCTTGTCAACACTAGAGAAAGGTACAAAGTGATTAAATAAATACGAAACATAGTTCATACAAAATATAGCGATGTATGAAGTCTCCTTTTCATACGATTTGGATAAAGGATACATCTGTAGAGAGCAACATAAATGATTTCTCCGGATAATTTGGATTAGTCCAGAATTCGAACAAAAATAATTTTGAAATTCGTTGTTAAGTCCAACATTTTTTCTTTCTTTCTTCGGATTCTCAATAAAGTTGACTACTGAAAAGCTGAGTTACAGATTTTATGTTAAAACATGTTCACTATACCATTGCCTTATTCACAGAACAATACATTAGTTATTAATGTATGTCTGAAATAATAGTGCTTCGTGCAGATACTTTATCCAATCGGAATTGCACAATGATAAAAAAAATGTTGCAAGGTATAATGTTCTTATTTACAGAGAAAAAGAGTTGAAAGGACTTAACGCTAACAAACATTTTCTTTAAACAGACATACATTTATTCTAATTTATGGAAGAAAGAAATAATTTGTGGAGCAGTATATTTATTAAGGTTACATATTCGTACAAAAGAATGAAAATATAATCGGGTCTGTCTTCAGAAAGGACGTGCTTTTAGCCACAAATTACACTGCTTCTTTTCGCTGTCTTTCATGCAGAATCCTGGTTTTGTTTTGATGCATGAAATACCTGAAACAAAAATCCAAAAAATATTTAAAATGTTACATTTTAAAATATTTAACATTTTTTTAAATTAAATGGACAAAATCTGTTCAGTCAGGTATGGACTTTTGGGTTTCTGGTAGAAAAACGATTAATTAAAAAAAAAGTGTTTATTGATGCTGAACAACTCGAAATGTATTACTATGCAAAAGTAAGTGGGTACCCAATGGCGTTCGAGGTACTATGGGGTACCTAATGTCTGCATTTTTAGATATGTGGAAATATATGTCTCTAAAATGTAAAGAACTGATATCTGTTTAGTACAGAAAACCGCAACTCGGTAAGCCTTATGGATACCGAGGTATGGGAAAATAAAGAACAACACCATAGAAGTGTGAGGTTTGCGTACCAGATTGTGCAGTTTCGAAAACGTAATTACTGAGAGCTAACAACAACCTCAAAAGTAGTTTCAATTCAATACACTACACACACGTCCTTATGGGGGTTTTCGGGTACTATGGCATTCACAGACCTCCCATTTCTAAACATTCTAAAATATATCTTAATAAACTTATAAAGAACGTTACAGGTGTGTGTTTACCGAAACCGCAAGTCGGTACGTTTAACAGTTACCGAAATATGGTGAAATAAATAGGAACACCATAGGTATGTGGGGCTTCCATACTTGACAGTACAGTTTAGAAAATTAATGAAAATATAACCTTTGGCTATCAAGATATTGTCAAATAAAGGGAGGACCCACACAGTTATGGGGTTTTCGTGTTAGGTGGTAAAATTTCCGAAACCGGTCATGAAATCTGAATAAGCACCAGTAGCAATTTCATCCTAAAGTAACTGGGTATTTCCATGGGGTTTTAGAACATCATGGGTCTAAAAAGATTAAGTTTTAAAAGCTTTGGAAAATATAATTTGACATTTGTAAAGAGTATTAGAAAAGAGAATAGAGTTACCCAAAACTTCCAGCCAGTACATCTTACAGCTAGAGAGACACCGTGAAATAAAAGAGTATTAGATCTTGAAATTTCATAAAACAACTTTTGATCTTAATAAAAGTTAAATAAGATGGTACTTATATGGGTGAAGTGAGTACCTCACACTCGTCAGGGCAATTCCGATCGAAAGATTAATTCAGCTCGAAGTTTTCTTCGGGTAAATCCAAGAGTGATAATTCCTAGCGTACAAAAAGAATGAAAATTCTTTGTCAATATCTAATATAGCAACCGAGATATAAGTAATTATGTATTTTATGACGTCGTAAAAATGGAGACCCACATGGATTTGTACTGTTGAGTCTTTGCTGTAAGAAGAAGAAATTTCAGAAAATTACCGTATATACCTTAATAGACAATTAAATGGGTGCAGGCACGGTGGCTTAGTGGTAGAGTGCGTACCTTTGGTGTATTGGGTCCCTGGTTCGATCCGTGTCCAAGTCAGTTTGTAGTCGACATCGTATTCGTGGGTATTCTCGGGGTACTCCCGTTTCCTCCCACCTTTGCACTCCATCAATTCTATCATCAACATTCATTTGCCTTAATTTCATTTTAAAATTAAATGGGCAGTTAAGTGTGATCGTATCTCTGTGGATTAAGAGAATACTCCAGTGTAGTTTCTGCAAAACATACTAGGTAAACACCCCACCACGAAGTTACTGTGTCCTCACTGATTTAATTGTCTATTAAGGTATATACAGTAGGTTTTTGAATTTCTTTCTTATAGCAAAGACCCAGAAGTACAAATCCTAAAAGATCTCTAGTTTTACGTCATAAAACATATGACTCGTTATATTTTGGTTACTATATTAGATATTCACAGGGAATTTTCACTCTCTTACACAGCTCGTTGAACCTTTGGAACTGCCTGAAGAAAACCTAGAACTAATCTTTCCATCGAAATTGTAATGAGGTACTCACTTAACCCATAGAAGTACCATCTTATTTAATTTTGTTGGGACCAATAATTTTTCCGAAGTTTCAACATCTCATACTCTTTTATTTTACGGTGTTTCTCTATATGTTAGATGTACTGGCTGGAAGTTTTAGGTAAACATATTTATACTTACATATTTCTAATACTCTTTACAAATGTCAAGTTATATTTTCAAAAGCTTTTAAAATTTAATCTTAGTAGACTGTAAGATGTTCTAACACCCCATAGAAATATCTAATTACTTGAAGATGGAATTGCTACTGGTGCTTATTAACTTTCCATTACCGGTTTCGGAAATTTTATCATCTAACACGAAAATCTCATACTTGTAATGGTCCTCCCTTTATTTGACAATATCTTGAAAGCCTTAGTCATATTTTAATTCATTTTCCAAATTGTACCTTCCAGTATGCAAGCCCCAAGCCCCACATACATATCGTGTCGCTCTTTATTTTCCCATATCTCGGTATCCGTAAGGCTTACCGAGTTGCAGTTTTCAGTAAACAAATATCAGTTCTTTACATTTTAGACACCAGCATTTCCATATATCTAAAATGCAGAAATTAGGTACCGCATTGGAACCCCATTGGAGTACCCACTTACTTTTGCATAGCAGGGTAAAAACGCCAGTGGTTCGCACTTTAAGGTTGAAAACATACTATTTTGTCTCTTCTCTGAGCATCGTGAATCTGTCGGAGCTGTACCATAGTTGGAAAGACTCACTGATCCTTCCTATAATGACCATGTAGTCAGAATTCATTAAAGGAGTAGCCATTGAAGGAAAACCAATATTTTAAAATCCTTGCACCAGTAGTCGTCAGCTTAAAATCAAAATGTTCCAGTAGTAGTCAGAATTTTCTACCAGTGTTCGCCACTCAAATAACTTGACATAATTTATTCAGAAACGCACTGTTTATCAGTTTAAAATTAAGAATAGAGTATAAAGTACTAATGTGAATAACTGTGCATCACTTTTGGCACTCAAGAAAGAAAATAAAAACGTTTTTACATACTTTTTTAAAGCAATTTCAGTAAGAAAAATGTTAACTGAATTCAAAAGTTAACTGTATATTATTTTAACGTTAAGAGTACAATATTAAATACTATGTTTAATAACTATAGTGACTTTAAGCACTCAAGAATGAAAATAAACATGTTTGTACATACATTTTTAAAACAATTTGAGAAACAAAATAAGTTAACCGAATTCAAAACTTAATTATACATCACCTTAAGATTAAGAATGGGCTATAAAATACTGAGGTTAATAATAATGCATTACTGAAGAATGAAAACAAAAATGTTTTTAACTACCTATATTGTATTTACATGTTGTTATTTCTCATTAACATGCTTTTTGATAACGCACGATATGGGCTAGGGGTGCGCACGAGAAATGATTTGAGACTGTCACCTCTCGCAAAGATGTCGCGAAAGTTGTCTCCTCTCGAAATCTGTATCTGTTTCTATTGGAAGAGCTATGTCTCGTCTCGAATTTCGTTACAAAAATTCTGTCTAGTCTCGTGCCGTGCGCAACCCTAATCAGGCCATAGACAAAAACTTCATTTCGGAGGGGTTTCGATAGGGCTTTGTGATATCCAAATTTTGAAATAGATAATCGATATTGAAATACTATTGAAACTTGTTCGAAATATCAAAAAATACAGCAATATCAAAATATAAGCAATATCAAAAATCGAAAATATAGAAATTGATAAAGATCAAAAACATCGATATATCGGTCAAAAATTTCGATATCGATAGTTTGATATTTGAAAATATTAATAGTTCGATCGAAATATCGCACATCCCTTGGCTCCAACTGTTACCACTTTAAAAAAGAATGTGAAAATTGCTAACTACCTAGGTAATCTGTAAGTACCTTAAGACGGGGTTACTTTGCACTTCAGGGTTAACTTCGCACAAAATACGAAAAAAGTTACACAGTCTTCCGTCGGTAAACCCATGAACTGTAAAGAGAAAGTTTCAACTGCCACCGTAAGATAGAACATCTAACTGGATTTTGGCTATAATGTTGGCGGTTAACATCAGTTCTAATCACCTGAAGGGTTTGTTGTTGTAGAGGTATGGAAAGCACTCACTGTAAATACAGACAAAATTTGGAAGATATCACCTACAAGAATTTCCGTCAAAGTTAAGTCGGTTTCGTAGAATTCTACTGTGTATGATGGGACTTCCAAGCAATAGTTGAAACTGAAGGGTGAAACATTGTAAAGTCATAGAAAAATAACACTGGGAGAAGGCTGTTTTGAGCCTCAAATCGTAGTTACTTTGCACCGGGTCAACGTAACCCCTTAAATGGGAAATTCTTACTACTGGCACCTCCTCCCGTCTAACTTTAGGAAAATTTCCTCTTTAGATAGATGTCGAAATGGATTTCTTGTTGGAAAATAAATTACGAACAGCGGCGGATTCAGAAGAATAGTTTGAGAGGGACTTCACACAGAAATACTTCGTTTATTTAGAAATCACTAGACTTTTTGAAGGGCTTGACGGGCATACGCATAGGAATGACTAAATTAGATTTTTTAAAAAGAAATCCTGCAATTTGGGTGGGCTTCAGCCTGAAAGCCCCAAATCCCGTAAATCTTCCACTGATTACGGTTGAGAAGATATTCTTGGATATAAAGAGCAGCCAAGGCAAATCTGTTCACGGAGATTTTTTGTGTTTTTCAGTTGCCATTTTTGTGGGTCATGCTAAACTATCAGAATGTGGCTCCTATTTCGGTACCAGAAAATACATAATTTTCTTTACAAATATCGATAATTCATATTAAGTACTGATACCGGTACCATAATTCCAACATCAATATTTGTAGACTGCATGCAGTTTTGTGTAAAAAGTGAAATGTATAAATACAGGAGAGAAAACATTGCAGACAAACATTATGTTAGTATGTTGAACATGCTTTTTTGTATGTGGTGCAAAATATCTTCATCTATGGGGTTACTTTGCACCAAAGTTTATATGAAATGAAATCTTTGAGTTTTACGTTCCACGATTTTGCCGGGTATGCTAAAGGAGACGGTGATGATGAGTAATGAATGAAATGGTGGAATGAAGAAAGTGGGAGGAAACGGGACAACCCCGAGAACACACGGTGTTTGTCCACCACAAAGTTCACTTGGCGGGGACTGGGATCGAACCCGGGACCCCAAGCACCAGAGGTGAACGCTCTACCACTGAGCCACCGCGGCCCCTCATATAGAGTACAAGTAACAATATGTTGTAAAAAAATGGCCCGTCTAGAGGTCATGCAAACTAAACACAAATACAATTGTTACAAATTTATTTACTAGCACTGTTTAATTATCTACGGTGCTGAACATCGCAACACCAATATCATTATGTCACATCCTTTCAAAACTATGCTAACTGCAAAGTAGACCTGCTTTGCTTCGTAATGTCCAAATAGTTGATTACTGTGCTCGAATGCAGGCAAGTAGCATACAAATTTATGATGTTGAAGGCGTTATTTTTCTTAGCTATGAAGAAAAGACATGAAAACGAAAAATAAAAATAAATCTTTGTTTTACGTCCTACGGTTATGCTGTGTATGCTGACAGTCCCAAATGAGTATTGAAAATTGATGATCTTGGAATACGATTTGGTGGAATAATGAGGGGGAAAAATAGACATTGATTAAATATAAAATTGAAAAGAAATAAGGGCCTGACGCTCAAATATTTATCTATCTGGCAGCCATCTTGATCCCTCTAAAATATCACGAAGTACTTGATTGATTCTAAACCCAATAATAGTAATAGTAATTATAACAATAAACACAGAATATACCTAGATATAATTTACGCACCTTGAAGTCTAGAAATTAATAATTGCAATCCTCAGCATTCCAATAGAACTTTGGTTTCTCCAAATGAAGATTCGGACATCGGTTTTCTTCTCAAGCAATAATGGGGTACAATAATCAGTTGCAGTCCAAAGCCAAGTCACTAAGCATGAATATAAAAGATTTTGTGTTAAATATTTCAATGTAAATTTCATGAAATAGAATTCATTAGTTAGTTACATACAAACTCTTACGCATGTAAGTCAGAATCTACTTGTAATAACTTGTAAATTTAAACAAAATTATACTACAGTTATAGGGACATCAAACATATATTCCATAAGATATATAGGGTGTCTCAAAAGTTCCCTGACATAAAGTAACTCGGTTATTATCAGAGTTACAACAAAATGTAATTGGGAAACCGTCTCCAAATATGATGTTTCCAATGTAAGTTGAAGGAATTTTCGAAATCGGATGAGTCGTTTGGCTGTACACTCTTTATGCGTCCAATGTTAAATGAAAATGCAACGTTGCCATTTACCTGGACCCACAACATAAGTGAATGAAGTTACTGGTTTTTTACGTTAACATGTCGATGGCCCATTTCAAACTGTAACTTCATTCACATATGTTGTGGGTCCAGGTAAATGGTAACATTGCATTTTCATTCCACATTGGGCGCATAAAGAGTACAGCCCAAACGGCTCCTCCGATTTAAAAAGTGTTCACTTTAGATTGAAAACAACATATTTAGAAATGGTTTTTCCTCTTACATTTTGTTGTAACTCTGATAACAGAGTTACTCTGTCAGGGGACTTTCGAAACACCCTGTATACATCATACGAAGTTCCTTTCTAAATTCTACACGGGTGTAGTTTAATTGAATGTGAGATGGATGATACATTAGGCCGTTTGGGAATACTCACACAGATGGCCGCCATTTTGGATTAAATTTGTTTGTTATAAATTGGTGGGTAATGTGATATATATATATGGCCACGGGCTAGAATTTTCTCAGTATGTCAAATATGCAATCAGATTCCATGGAGCTTAATTTGGTGAAAAGTTATTGCCAATTGAACGTAGTATTTACCTCTTTCTTCTAGATGTAGAACCATACCGTTAGAACGTGAGGAATGTATCGAAATATTCAAACTGTGGGGCGGGAGGAGTGCCTGTGCAATGGTTACCGATTGCAAACAGAATCATCCACAATGTGACTGTGTTACACGTTGCAGTGTCACAGTAATTAACTAAATTTGAGGAGACGGGCACACTCGTGGACATACGTCGTAGCGGACGATCGTAGACAGCTACAGATGAAGCAACGCCTACGGCAGTGCTGACTTCCTTCTCGATGTGGCCCCAAAGGAGCACACGTCATTTATTAATGCAATGTGGGTTGAGTCATAGGGTCTGCGCGTGTATAAGTGCATCCGTACAAGGTGCAAATGAAGCAACATCTCCACGAGAACGATCTTGGTCGCCAAGTGCAGTTTTGTGACCGAGTTATCGAGTAATTATGGTTAAACTCTAACATTTTTATGCAAATACTCTTTTCAGATGAAGCTGACCTCTACGTAAATGGGAAGGTTAATAGGCAGAACATGCACAATTGGTCACCTGACAACCCCGCGTGCAAGACCCCTCCAACATGACCAGCGCAAAGAAAATTAATTATGGTGTTGGCAGATAAATGAGGAATACGTCTAATCAGTCACTTTTTCATTCCATAAAATTAACTGCGGAATAATACCTCACGCTCGTACAGGGATAGATATTGCGAGCTGCGATGCCCGAGGATGGTACATTCTCGCAGTTTTTTCAACACCATGGCGCTTTCTTCATTATGGATTCGTGGTGCGTCACTACTTGAACAATTCCCTAAAACATGAGTTGATCGACGAGAGGCAGTTGAATGGCTGCCCGATCACCGGACCTAACGCTGTTCAATTTCTAGCTTTGTGGACATGTTAAGCCTATGGTTTGTGCAGTAAATATTCATAATTTTTATCATCTAGAACAAAGTATCGCCATCGTCTGTGCACGAATTTGACCCTATATCCTACTTTGTGTCCACATTAATTGGAAGAAGCTTCTGCAAATGTTTATTGCTCAGTAGGAACATGTGGAACATATACTATAACCAGGGGTAAAAGTGGACCTGAAAAGGTGGGGGAACGGTAGGTAGCGGCATCACTCCACGCCGTTCCTCCTGCCTATCTTTGCCCATTGCAATGTACGGCATTTTAGGCAGGGAGGACCGGCGTTCGAGTGATGCGGTACTACCGTTCCCCCTCTTTCCGTCCACTTTTACCCCTGACTATAACAGGGAATGTGTTCGAAGTGGGAACAATCAGAGGCGGTGCGTTTTATTACGATTTTGACTCGACATATCGGCTATCTAAATGTTCAAATGCAGTGAAGTGTGAAGCCTACAAGATTGCATTTCTATTTACATAATGTCTGAAAACCACTGGAAAGCCTCTTTAGTTACGGAGAAAAAATGGAGAGACTGATCCATCCATCGTGAACAACTTTCTGAAAAAAAATAGCCCCTTACCTTGTATCAGAGAATTATACACGAAAGTGCTCAAAAACCGACTTTTAATATTAACAATTTCCAGCGGGAAAACTCCTGGACCACACACTCGAATGAGGGGTATTTCAAACTCCCGTAAGGTTCGCTCCCACTGCAATCCCCTAAATCCGCCCACGCTCAAACCACGACGCTTACAAGACTTCAGACAAGACGACACATACCAACATACGAAAGAAACAATTCAATGTGACACATCAAAATATAAACTAATGAACTTCTTTGAAAACACCTCATTTTACAAACAAAAGGTAGAAAAAGGTAAAAAAATGTCAGTATTGTCAACTTAGAAGTTACTTCTACATGAGAAATAAAATCTTTGTCAATATATAAAAATGGATTTATTAAAGGTATTTAGCATTTATTCTTCCCTGAAGGTATATCTTGATCACTAAAAAACCAGAAACGGTATGTCTCTATCACTGAAAAAAAAAACAGAAGGGTATGACATACTACATATAGTCTCACTTGGTTCACTGCCAATAACATTTCACCAGAATAAGTTAAATGATATCTGATTGCACATTTGACATCCTCAGAACATTTTAGTGCATGGCCATGTATCACACTACCCACTTATCATCCGTATTACAATTTCGAATCTAAGATGGCGACCGTCCGCGTGATGTAATCCGAAATTATCCTTCTGGGCCTAATGTGTATCTCTTATCTCGCACTCAATGAAACTACATCCCTGTAGTTTTCAGAAAGGATGACAAGGGACTTCTGATGCATCCTGTATATAACAGTTGTATCAATAATGAAGTTGGAAGTATGTGATCTAGATCGTTGTTTCCAATTTAACCTAATGTCTTGCTGGAAAGGGAATATTTGTTGAAATCTGAGTTTTACGTGCGACGGATATACCGGCTAGGCTAAAGGAGACGCTGATGATGATATAATGAATGAAATGGTGGAATGAAGAAAGTGGGAGGAAACGGGAGAACCCCGAGAAAACCCACTCACACGGTGTTTGTCCACCACAAAGTTTACTTGGCGCGAGCTGGGATCAAATCAAAGACCCCAAACACCAGAGGTGAACGCTCTACCACTGAGCCATCGAGGCCCGACAGGAATATTTGTTGAAGTCTGCTGTCTTCTTCACTACCAAGGTTACACAAAAATGAGCCTACGGTTTTGATGGAATTCGAACCAACATTATATGTATACTCTCTCAGCGAGAATCAAAGCTGGCACCAAGTTTACATATGCGCGCGCATTGTATGTTACTTATATAGCTCACAGAGCTATGGGCGAGCAAGCAAGGCACGTGCCCCGGGCGCGTGGTTGGAGGGGCTACTAAAAGAGAGGTTATATATTAGTACTTTTCCGTTTTGGTGTTTAATACTTTTCATCAGAGTGCGAAATCATGAAATCAAAGTGGGGGAGACTGAAGGACTGAAGAGAGCGAGAGAGAGGAAAAAACAAAAAAAAGCTGTGCAGTTTTACACTTCAAAGAATTGTAGTGAAATGAGAAGGTCAGAATTCAAGATGACTTTCGGATGCTTGGCATGAAGAAAAACATTGCAAGCCATTAAAAAAAAACTTAATGTGATATATTTTGTAGGCTTTGGATATGTATGTTTTAGTTGGCATCAACAATTATTGGTGTGTTTTGTCACAATTGACAGTTTAGCGAGAGACTAGGCTAACTGACAATTTTAACTTTTTGAAAGAAAAGGAAACAAATGAAAACAGCACGTTACAAAGGATACGTCTGATATTCATAGTTTGGCTTAGTATACAACAGGGGTGGATCCAGGATGGAGTACTGGGGGCGGTGGGTTGTAATGCCACTACTTACAAGCTATCGCTACTTTTAAGAGATTCAACTCTGGGTGGATTTTATTTTATATTAAAATACACAAAGTTTCCTCTTCTTGGGGGCGATAGACCCTCCCTGGATCCGCCCCTAACTCAGGACAAGCTACACCGACAAGTGGTTGAGGCAAAGGTCAATTAATGACATTGGTATGCTGTTCCGTCAAAATCTCAATCTTGACCTGGATGTAGGTTAGCCTGGTCCTCACTGAACGCCTCAATTGAATGTTTAATATGTAAATTAGGCACTCCTACATCACAAACAGTAAATATATCCTACCTTATTCTACGTTTTTAAATGCATTTCTACAACTGATTGTAACTTTAAAGGTTCTCGTGAAGATTAGCTGGCGGAGGTTACCTGACATAGCCATGAGTTATCAAATTAACAGTTGTGCATCGTGGGTGATGATAATGATCCTGAGGTTAGATGTTAAATTGGACTCGAGAGCGGAACAAGGGCTGATGTTATTCGTGTCTCAGACAGGGCATGAAATGGAACGAATATGAAAATAAGGTTCCTGTAATAGTTTTCCACAGGGTTTGTAAGATTTTCGAAACACTTGGCATTTTTTTTATCAAGACTTGACATTTTTTAAAAAAAGAAACCAAGACTTGGCAATTTCAAGTTTCATCCCCCTCCCAATCTTGTAATGCTCGCTACGCCGCTGTAAGCAATACATATTTTCGACAATATTCGTTGTTCATCTGTTTCCGCTGGGTTACAACGTGGTAAGCTGCATATGGGACTTTTAATAGTGTTATTATAATGAGAAAGAATTGCAAATTATGTTGATGTTCCTAAAAGAGGGAAATTGAAAGAGAAATTAAATTAAAAATAAATAAGGGAGAGAAAAGTAATTACTTGAAAATAAAAATAAAGTCTTTGAGTTTAATGTCCCACGATTATGCTGTTAGGCTAAGGGAGACGGTGATTAAAGCAAGTTAATGGTTATGGAATATTTGGTGGAATGAGAAACTGGGAGGAAACCAAGTTCCCGAGAAAACCTACAAGCACGTATATGAAAATGAAGTAAAACATACACTGGCCTATGCTTTCTTTGTCTAGCAGAGTCATAGTTTGGAATCGAAAATGTGTTTTGAATCCTTGTATTTAGAGACTGAGAGTGTAAGTAATGAAATCACTTAATACATCCATTAAGATTTCGGAAAGTGAAATCTAAATTTAGGTAAGCTAACTCCATGTACTAACTGCTTGCATCCGCTTCGTACATTGTTCGAAGGGTCACGAAGCAAATCACCTCATTTAGTCTACACATACCTAGTACTAATGTTAATTACCTGCTTCGTTTGGGTTCGATCATTCTAAACTATTTTACTGGTAGCATATATTCGTTCGTTTAGCCAGGATTTCGTAATGGAAGGGGGTGCGTGACTTGAAATACTGTGGTTACAACACCAGGGGATCGATCAATCTAAACTATTTTACTGACAACATATCCATATTGATTTGTTAGGACAATAAAATGAGGATATGTTAGTAAGTATTTTAATTAAAGAATTATGAAGAAATCTTGCGTAAAAGAATAGAAAAAAGTATTAACAAAGACATAGTCTTCCGAGGTCATTCGAACTCGGTTCTTCTCGTCTTCTTTCTATTTCTCTTATCTTAGTTTAATGCCGTCAAGGATAGCAACGAGATCTCTTTCGGGAGTAAAGACACCCTATAAAATGGATTAGTGTTGCCGCGAAATTCAAAATGGTTCATATTATTGGTAATTCTGGGCATTGCTTAAGTTCTAACTGACAGGCTATCTGAAAGAACCGGTTTATCGATCGTCATTTTAGTCCATAGGGTTACCGGCGCAAATCCCGGGGGGATGAGGACATGTCCCCTCCAATCTTAGAAGTGTGGGGGGACTTTCCCCTCAATAATCCGATTTGAAATGCGTTTTGGGGGGAGAAATGTGATGATTTGTGTCCGATTGCCACAAAGGAAAGTAAGATGAAATGATGTCCCCACCCCAGAATAAGCCTTCAATCTGCCCGCCTCACAATTTTGAAGATAACTCTGCTCCCCTGATCCTCCGCAGCATTGTTTTTCAACTTCATAAATATTTTGAACATCTTTAAAAAAAATTATGAGAACTGTCTTACGCGTCCCTCTCAATGTTGAAGACAGATTTGCGCCGCTGCATAGGGTTAACATGAAGCTAGATGGAATTCGGAATGTTCCATTACAATAATATCCAATTTCAACTCGACCCCCCCCCCCCCCGTTTCCTCCACACAAAGCTCCTCGTAAGAAAGAGTAACCAAACGCTTCTTGTAGCTTTATATTTTTGAGGCTGATTCATCTGTTTCATCTTTCCTTAATATTTTTCATTTCTGGATCCAAAGGGGGGGGGTCTGGACCCACCCCTCGGCTACGTGCCTGCTTCCCGTAAAAAGCTTCATTCGAACCCTGAATCAAACAACTCCATCTGTAAAGCAGTGCTGAGTTGATTTTAATATCCTTTTCTGCAACGAGGCTGTATGAGACGTGGACTTACTGATTAACATGGACTCCGAACCACTCCCGCCGGGCATCGAACGCGGGTCTCCCACACCAAAGGCGCGTACGCTAACCACTTAGCCATGAAGGAGCTCATCTCTAAAGCAGTGTAAGCAACAACAACAAAAAAAGAAACACACACACACATATATATATGTAGAGCTCCTTCGTGGCTAAGCGGTTAGCATGCGCGCCTTTGGCGCGGGAGACCCGGGTTCGATTCCCGGCGGAGCTCATGTGGTTCGGATTCCACGTTAATCAGTAGGTCCACGTCTCATATAGCCTCGCTGCTGAACGGGACGTAAAACTCAAAAAATCAATCAATCAATCACACACATATATACATAAATACATACATACATACATATACTAGAAGTTTGCGCAATTGGGGATCAAAACATTCTCAATGAAGTATGAGAAATAGTAAACGTCAATCAAAGTGGGCTTCTGCTTATTCTTTACTTCGTTAATACTTAATTCCTTCTAGAAATAGTGAAACAATACTATGAAGTAACAGTACTTAAACATAATCGAAAGAATAAGACAAGGAAACAGAGTAATTTCCGACTGATTAAACTAGTCATATATACTATACCTAACTGTTACATTGTATTTCTTACCATATTACGAAAGCGATATAACTTTTTTACCAGCGATAGAAGCTGGACGCAATCCAATACTGCAATTTAGACGCTGTAACGAAAGCTGCAAGTCAAACGCCTGACACTCCTAACTCTTCAAGCTGTGTAGTAGCTGGTTCAAGCGGTCTGCAACTTATGACCTTGAAACTAAGTGCTAGTAACCAAATTAATGCCAAGGTACGATACAAACACCCCAACTTGCCACAATGACGTCAACACAAGGAAAAAAATAAAAACATCTAATTTTTGGTTCCAAAATTATGAAACAATAATAGTAATGTTTTAATTCTCAGTAACTCAAACATTAGTTAACTAGAGAACATAACAAGCAAAACAAAACAAAACAAAAAGAACTGACTGCTGTCTTTAAATTTCAGTGAGGCTGTAAAATATGTTTTGTTTTATTGTTAAAAAACAAAAAGAAAAAGAAAAATAAACAAAGAAATGAAATAAATTTTGTTGCAAATATCCTAGTAAAAATAAATTTTCTAGACACAAGTGGCTCCGCGTAGCGTAGTTGCTAACGCTCTCGCCTTCGGTACGAGCGGACCCAGGTTCGATTCCGGTAGGGGCACTCGGTCGAAAAAGTATCAAAAGCTTTTAAGTCCAGCCATCCTGAATGAGGCTTTCTTGGGTTTTCCTCATTTCACACCAGGCAAATGCCGGGTGGTACCCAACATATAGGTCCCAGGCCGTTTGCTTCCTTCCCTTTCCCCGGATAGTGTGCTCACCGAGGGACGTCATAACTCACATGTGACGGGCTAACAAGGTCATTGATGCCGAAAGCCCAGAAATCTAAATCCTAAATCTTCATTCACTACACAAGAAAATGTTCGCGCTGAAAACGGTTTCTTAGCAATTATGTTAAGCAGTCCTGTAGTAAATCTCCATCAAGTAATAAACCGACACATATAAAAAGGAATGAATAAACACATAACATTCATTTTGAGTACATTGAAATGTAAAAAGTTACAAAACATTAATATTCAAAGATTTCTCAACATTCAGATTAACCCATTCCTTTCTCCTCAACCATTAACGAGTTACAATAGTACGAATTGTAGTCATAAATCACATTACTTGTTTAGTACTATATTAAAGCAAGTTATACTAAAGGAATATATAATTAAGGGAATATTTAACTAAAGTGATAGTTTACTATTGCACTTACCCAGGCTTTTGTTTCCTTCCACTCTTCTTTTCCGTTTGTAAACAACCTCGTTTATAAACCAACTCGCAAGCAAACGACCGTTGTTTCATGACGTCATCTATGGTGCAAGAAAGAGGTGTCTATAGGAGGTCAGGACCTCACACACAGATGGACGTATATAACATATAGCTGAAGTATTTAACATACGTATACGTATGTAAAATACAGAAGATTGTTAGATGTCAGACATCCTGCAGCGACATGATGTAATATCTAAGCGGGTAAAAGGCAATACCTGTGTAGCATATGGATAAAGTACGCTCCGTACAGATTTCCTTAGTAAACATAACGAATCCTTGTATTTGTACAATATACCGCTGTCCGGATAATGGATTTTTCTCAGTGTGCTTTCTGGAAAGAATCGATATAATTATTTGATAAAGTGGTAGATCTACTCTATGAGTCTTATCTGCGATGTTGCCACATAGTGTAATTCACATCTCCAGACTACAAACCGAAAGGCATATAATTAAATATATTATTCTCTATTTAATTTTTTTTTTGCAGAATAGTCTCTGGGAGCTATTTTTAGCGCCATGCACCCCCCCCACATATATATATATATATATATATATATATGTGTGTGTGTGTGTGTGTGTGTGTGTGTTTGTGTGTGTGCTTCCATCTGGTGCAAACGTATCCTCAAGGGTACGGGATACGTGATTATTTCTCTGGATTGGCAGAAATGACTTGAATGTATAATAATGATCATTCATCAACGAATCGAGGAGCTAGTATGCTAGAAATAATCTTAACTCATTCATCAAATGAGTAAGAAAGATATAAGTTCATAATATACCATAATACTATGCTTATTCTATACTGCTACTTGGTTCGATTAAATTTCAGACATAGTTATCTTGCTCATAGTAAAAGTAGGCTGTTTAAACTAATAAGTAATTAATTATATAATTTATTTTTTTATATTATTACCTATAATTTGACTTAGCTATAACATGAGTCTGAGGGTATACGCTTGAATGTAAAATTATCGTTAAGGTATGCGGGAAAAATGGTTGAATACCATTGGTTTCAACATCTGCTGGAATACAAAGCAATGTTATTAGTACAAATGTAATTAATATAACTTCTCGTCTTGCACTCCGACTATCTATCGTGTTTCTCTACTCAACCACATTGCACATAAAACTTCTTCCACATAGCACTTTGTCAGTGAAGACACGAAATGACATAACTCGAAAACTCGTGATTTGAATTATGACCATCATCTATTCTTATTTAAGCTGCTCTATCAACCATAAAAATTTCATAATTGAATTTCTTATATTAAGGATGATACGAACTTTCTGCAAATGACATATCTGGAAATGAGTAAGTCGGTATAAAGTTCTACAAAAGATATCAAATCACTTTCCTGTAAAATTCCAAAATTGATTTTGGATGTCATTTACTCACGGGACGGGGAATTCATTCCAAAAATCGTTTCACCTTACCTCTTGCCATTTATTCATTGTTGTTTTTAGCAACCAGTATTGAAATCTGAAGTGAAAATTATGCCACTTCCGGTTTAAATGCATGGATAAAGATAAAGAAGGCTAAATGCACATAACAAAAACGTCCCTGTTGTATATAATGACCGTATCTGCTCCATAACGATCAATATTAAAGCAAGAAGTGGTAGGAATATACTAGTTTCGCTGTCAATAGAAGGAAAAGAGCCGAGATCGAAGCTATTCGCAATACCCTTCTTGCTGTTTTTTTTAACCGACCTCGAGAAAAGGAGGACGTTTTCAATTCAACCAGTTTACAGGTACATCTTATGTTCTAGATATGTTCATGCATAACATCACCAATTTTGATATTTTTGTTTGTTTGAAAGAGAACATCTTCATACAAATTTATTTAGCATCTAGTGGTATGTTTGATGGTAGACCACGTAACAACTAAACGGAAGCTGGCTTAATTGCGGCAAATTAACATGCTTATAGGCAACCATACATCATTTGACGTAACTATGGTTGCATAATAGCACAGTGATTGTACTGTAAATTTTCGGAACACTTTCATAAGACACTATATTATTTTTGTTGTATGTAACATTTTTAAGTAAATGGAATACTTTTTAAAGCAGGTTAATATTTTTTTAAAAATATTATTATTGCTTTCGTTGATACCTGTTTGCAAACGGACGGACTATGAGTCGCGGTTGCTCATTGATAAAGCTCTCATCTATGGTGTCTGTAGTCTCTGTCTTCATAGAAGCTCGCACCAAGTGGTCCCTGCATTGGATAAACATCATGCACACTGATTTTCTCGGAGATCTCTCGTTTACCCTGCTTTCCTTCATTCCACCATTTCATTCACTATCAT
>NW_027656911.1:0-53000 GCF_964235325.1 Thermobia domestica | reverse complement strand
AATGTGTTGGTGTTCAGGAAAGTGTACTTGTTGTATTTAGTGTAGATATGTAAAAATTGATTTTCCCTGTAGTAATACGTGTTATATGTGTAGTGTTAGCATGTTGTGAGTAGATGTAGTATGTATGATAGTTTTTAGTTTGAGAGTGAGACTGTTTGATAGTTTATTTAAAGACAATGTATTGTTGACTGTTCAATTATTAATCTCTTTCGGCATTACCTAATAGGTAATTCGTCCCTAAATCAAATATGTCGTGATTCTGCGTATTTACCTTATAATATACAACATATAGTTTGTTTTAATAGTACACAGCATATTTCCTAGTACAAATATTGTCACTTGACAGCGCCCTCTGACGTCGATGAAACTATTGCATAACGCGTGGAAACTATAAACAATGAAATAGTTAAGAAGCTAGACAATGCCAAAACCTACTATTTTTTTTTAATATATATATCTTAATTTCCACGATGGATACTGTTTTCGTGTTGAGAGAAATGTTTAAAACATGGTTATACGTTCTGTTATCAAATAAATATATAATAATGAAAAATCAATTTTGCTTATTTTCTTAACTAGGATCTTTTATTCAGAACACTACCCTAATAGTCTGAGATTGGAACTATTTGATAGATCACAACTTTAAAATTTTATTTCCCTTGTTTCTGCGAATACTTTAATTGTTGATTTCAGATATTTATAAACAAGTACAGTACAGAAATACATACGGATCATTTTATACCGCAATGTGCTTGTCAGAAGTGTAAATAAAGCAAATAATACTAAATGTTGTTTGCATATATACGTTTACCAGGCTGCAGAATGTAAATATAGCGTGTCGTTCGTGTTGGGATAAGTGTATTTTGTTCGTGCGAATCTTCGACGTGGTGGTCGGTGTTTGAGAAATTTATTATTGGCGTAAGACCCGTATCCAAGGGGGGCTTCAACCCTAAATTTTTACCGCTCCCCTTAAAATTTTCACGGTGGGCTTGCAAATGAACTATAATATGGTGATGAACTATACCTAGGTAATATGTTTGTATCGGATCCCCCCTAACTTCTTCCGCCCCCCCTACATTTTTGGGCTGGCTACCGGCCTGTTGGCGTATGGATTTTAATGTATAGAATGTGACTGTTTTACGCAGTTTTTGGGCTATTTAAAATTCGTGTGTCTGGAAAATGAATTTCTACGATATGAAATATAAATAAATATAAGTAAGTAGTAATGATATATAAGAATATAATGAGTGTAATTGAATAATAAGACACCTTAATGTATATGTGAGCCCAGTTACTCTTTCGCCACTGGTTAAATTCGTGATCCAAATATAATTGTATGAATGTTTGTGCGTAATATTGAATGGTTCAAGCAGTGTCCGTTACGTCGAAAATTCGTATGAAGGGAATGTTGTATATATGACTGACTATGTTTACACATTGTAACTTATTGGTTAACCGTATTTAAATTGAGCCGAAGAAGTATATGAAAGGGGTTATATTGCTGGAAATTATTAATATTTCGTAATCTTTATAAAAATTTTCTCCGCTTACGTATAGTAGTCACTAAAGTTAACCTGATTTGCGAAGATTGGTATGGATTAACGGTATGTTCCGCTTGAAGATATGAGTAGTGTTTGTTTATTAAATATTTTAGTACAGTTTAAGAGAAATTACATAACGTTATAACAAATTAATGAATTATGGTGCAGTTAAAATATACGTGTGCCACCAACCAACCTTCGACTCACGATAGTACTTGGGTATTATTTGAGGATTTTTTCCCAATGTTACCTAACGAAGTTAAGTTAGTTACTGACCACATAGGTGTCGGAACGGTTAAGAGCAAATAATACAGTAGGTTTACTGCAGTAAAAGTTTACTTATCCCGTACCAGTTGCTAAAGTCCCATTCCACATAAATCTTTATTTCCTTCATTTCTAAAGGTAGTTGAAATTAATAACCACCTCTAGATCTCACGGATCTTGTGGCCTGGGAGTGAATGGCAAGATTTGGCATATTTTAACTTGCCATTACAAAATTATTTTATTTATTTATTTATTTATTTATTTTGGCTATTCTCGTTTAAGATTCTCTTCATTTATTGATTTCTGAAATATCTTTTTCCATACTTTAGCCTAAAATCTTCTCAGTTTCCTGAGAGGTCGAGTATTTTTTTTTTACTTAGAAACTTCTAAATTTAGACAATGTCATGTGTCCCTTCCCTCTTTTTCTCCTTGTTGCTTTGAGCCGGAGACGGTTACTACGTAAAAATTTCACAAGAAATGCCTTGTGAAGTTTTTACTTACAAGACATAAACTTGCTTTGTCTTGTAAACTACAAAATTTTCAGTATTATAAATCAACTAGCATCAATTACCCCGCTTCGCTGGGTTAAGAAAAAAATAGTAATATGTTTCTTTAGTCAGTCACTTTTTATTATTACTAAAGCGCTCCTTGATATTGGTCATTTTCGATTATTTTTATATATCCCCTCTCCTCCCCATTTCGCGGGCCACGGCATCGGAAGTGTCATTGTTCATCTCTTCGACTCCGAAAAGTATGAATTCGACACTGATATTGGTAATATACTTCATATATATATATCTCCTCTCACACAATTTTTGCGGGGCTCACGAAAATAGACACTGAAAACATTTAAAAATCCAAATGCTTTCACACCGGAAATCGTATCCGGGACCCCGTCCACCACAGACGCACGAACTAGCCAGTAGACCACGCAGGCAAGTTATAAAGCCAGCGCGTTTTAATAGTTCTACTAGAAATTTTCGAGATATGCACTTGTAATACGTTGAGTGATTTAGTCGATAGATTCAAATCACTTTGCATTGAATCCTTTTCCTTATTTCGTTGGTATTGTGTTTATTCTTTTGTATTTTTCGCGCAGTTTCGCGCAGTGCATGAAAAAGCAAATACATTTTTCGCTACGGTGTCCAGAAATACACTTTTAACTGATGATAAATCAGAAATCTGTCAGTGAAATAATATGGGGTGATGTGTAGTATTCTATTTTTATACCGAGTTCCTTCGTGGCCAACTGGTTAGCGTACTCACCTTTGATGTAAGAAACCCGGTTGATTCCTGGTGTAAGCTCATGTGGTTCGGATTCCATGGTAATCTGTAGGTAAACGTCCCATATAGCCTCGCTGCTGAAAGGGATGTTAAACCTCAAAATCAGCTCAACATTATTTTTAAGCCATCAATAGAAGCAAGGGGTAGACGATATTATCCTACAAAAAACATGCATTTATTTCTCTGGCACTAATTACAAAGCATTGGACTATTAGCGACATTAATTACGAAAGCTTCAAGAAAAAGAAGTTTTCTGAACATTAAGTCGCTGCAAGTCTTCAAATCGCTTTATAAAAATCCAGATTATGCATTACAATAATTTCTTAAGTTGTAATTAAAAATACACGCACATATTGTTTATTTTATCTCTCACACATACTCTCTCTCTCTCTCATTCTCAACACATACACCTGTATATTGCAATAGATATCAGGAGCGAATAATTTTCATTTTGACATGTGGTTTAAGGTTGATATTCAAATCAGAAATCTGTTCCCATTATAACAATGTTAACGTTCCTCATTTTAGCGTCTCCGTATATAAATGATGAAAGGGTAAATAAATGTGACCGAGCTTTGAAACGTTAAAGATCATCTGATTTTATTTTTTGAAGTACTTTAAAACAGTGCTTAAATGTTTCCATATACTGAAAAAAACCTTTCTAGAGGCAGATTCGAACTGCCGCCCTTCGAAGCTGAATTTCAAGAGCACTACTAAACACACTTGACCACCGAGACAACTTATGAAAGAATACATTGTAATATTGCTAATATATTGTTCTAAGCGTAGGTTCACACTTGAAGTTTTAAATAGTCGTTTTCTCCCTGTTTCAGTAAGTTCAACTAAAGATATTATTTGATTTTGCATATTGGAACTGTGCATAAAGTGTGAATTGCATATTCAACGCAGAAATACGTAGTTGTCCAAGCCCTTTACATGTTAGTGTTCCTAATACCTGTGCACTGTGTCGAGTCATTTTCCCTCTAGTTTTCCCTGGGATATTCTTCGCGTAATTGTTTGACAGACAAAGGTTTCATAAAAATAAAGATTTTTTTGGTTATAATTTTCTTATTTTGCTTTATTTTTCTCCAAAATTATAAATAATTATTCATTACTACACTGCTTTGTTAAGGAAAGTTCAAAGAAGTGGTAATATTATAAGAAAACTGAATTAGTAATCAGAATGTGGAAGTTACTGTACATGCGAACATTTTTTTTTTTTTTTAACGGATTATGATACTTAATCCCTTTAGGATTTTGGAATTTTAAAGGTAAATTTTAGAAGAAGTGAGTGAAGACGAAAGTGGAAGTGAGGAGTTTGTAAGCGAGTTTGAAGATCTTAAACTCAGAAATGACCAGCGATTCCTCGAATGATGTCAAAGCAGCAGAGGCCGAAATAGGCGATGACGAAGCATAAAACAGTGTAAAAATAAAGATAACCTCAAAGAAATAATTCAGTGTGAATAGGTGAATAGGTGAAGTTTCAAAATAACAGGATCGTAAAATAATTCAATGTAAATTTGACTTGATTTGATTTGATTTCAATTTAGCTCCCCTTTCAGCATAGATGCCATATGAGGCGTGGACCTACTGCTTAATGTGGGATCCGAACAAGATGAGCTCCCATCGGGAATCGAACCCGGAAGTCCCACACCAAATGCGCGTGTGCTAACCGCATAGTTACGAGTGAGCTCTAATTGTTGTGAAGTTGAGTTGATTTTTCGTACATAAAACAACTTTGGGACACAAGCATTTGTAACGGTCAAAAACGTTGATTTCAACAAACACATTTTTACTTTTACTTCACTGTAATTTATGGTTATTAATTTCGTTGAATTCAACCGAAAATATCAATATTCACTATATGACTAACATTTATATTTGGTAGTTAACCCTTTTCCGACTGTCGAGATCTTTAAGTTCCATTTTCTTTCCACATACACTATCTCTCCTGTGTGCGTTATAATGTCGAAGACTATCTGCCTGACGGGATTCCTGCATCCCCTTTCCCCTCAGCATTGTTGAGCAACAATAGAAGCACAATGTATTTTTATGTAGTCTCATGTACCCTCAAGTTACTGTAATTTACTATCATATCAAAGTATGGTAAGAAAAATTATTCCGTCGGAAAAGGATTAAGTTGAAACTGGTTGTAAATTTGATTGCTTTTCTGGTGAAAAGTACAACGGCAAAGAGGACATCATCAACGTATTAGTATCGTTCAAATACTGTAATTAGCCCCAAAAATCAACTGTTATGCAACACCCAGCTCCAAAAATCAACCGATGGCCAACAATCATTTGGTTGCTTGTGGCACAGTGACACAAAGAAACAGCCTGGTATTTGCACAAGTAAGTATTAATCAAGTTATTAACGTTAAGTATGTAGTTGAGTTTCACACGTAATGTTGGTAGAAACTAAGGATGCCTTTATCCTTCAATTGTAAAAGTATTTCCAGGCGAAAAGAGGGAAAATTGGAGACCACCACAAACAATTTCCTGGTTACCCCAAATACAATCAACTGTTATGTGTTCATTAAATTTATTTAATTTGCAGAAAATTAGGAAAGAGTAGATTGTTAAAGAACTTAAAAAAAGAAAACTTGTTTCCTCAACTCGTTGAAATAATTGCAAGCTTTCAAAATGAAATTATTTATACAATAAGAATAAGAATAATTCCATTTGTTACTCACATTCCCTCACTGGATACAGACAGATGTGAATTTTTAAATCTACTCTTGTATTGCGTGACAATGTCTGAGTTTGATCTTATTGGAACAAAAGATCTAATATATTTCAATGAAAAGTTTTCTTGTATGCCTTTATATCTGGGGAACTGCATATAGTGTAGCCAAACACAAACTATCACGTAACTCAGTATGATGCAATTATTCCGCAGAAAATAAAAAAAAACTCGATTTAGGGTTCGTTAAAAAAAATGTGGTCCCTGATCCTAGATTCAATATATTTCAATCAAAAATTTTATTGTACACCTTATATTTGAAGAACTACATATAGTGGATCCTAACCCAAATTATCACTTAACTCAATATAATGTACTTATTCCGTAGAAAACACGAAGGCTCGATTTAGGGGCCGTTCAAAAATTTTGTGGCCCCTGATACAAAAACTAATTATTGGCCAAGATCGCGATCTTTTGATCCTTTTTTTTATCTTCCTGAAATTGTTTTTTCTTCAAGTTCAAAAAAAGTACCCATATAAACGCAATATGAAAATAAATGAATTTGCATAAAGAATTGTTGTTTACTTATGAATAGTTTATTGGTACATTTTATGTAACCTGTGATTCTAACTTCACATATTGTCGAATATAATAACAATAATATGTGATGAATTATATTCTGAAAGGAATTTTTCTTTTGCTTATAGTATTTAAAAACCTGTCCTCTAAAAAAAGGTCATGGGTTCACCTTAAGGAAACACTTGCTGAGTATTTCTCACGAAACGATCATTATTTTGTACGAAAAATGTAAAGTGTATTTAACAAAATAGCATCTAACCTTGAGATGAAAACACGCTATTTTTAGGGTTAGGTAACTTATGCAGAGTTTAAATAGAACACAAAGAAATCAAGTACAATTACCAATGGTGTGAGAAAAAGAATCATAAAGCTAGTGCGGAAACGAAACACATAAGCACAAGAAAAAGTAAACACTTTATATATATATATATATATATATATATATATATATATATATATATATATATATATATTTGTGTGTGTGTGTGTGTGTGTAGGGTGTTTCAAAACAACACCGACAACGTTTGGGAAGTGATTCCTGATACCAAGATAAGACAAAAAGTATAGACCAACCTGGGTGCACAAATACCGGTATTTCTTTTCGGAGTTATAGACTGCCGAAAATATGAAAAAGTGAACTTTGAAGGTCCACAGCTCCAAAACTATGAGACCTAAATATCCTTGTTATAGAATCCTGCGGTATCCCTGCAACATTTTTAGTAGACATAGTTGGTGAGTACTTCAAATTATATATATATATAATAAAAGTTGTTTACAATATCTGGATATGAATATTTGAAGCTATGAAAGGAGCTCCACATATAGGGATGCGCACGAGTCGAGTCGAGTCGAGATTTAAGCACGTCTCGACTCCCTCGAGGACATGTTGTCTCAACTCGTGTCTCTACACGAAAATATGTTTCTGTCTCGTCTCAAAATTCGAGTCGGGACAAAATATGCGAGTTAAAATATACGCACACATCAGCCAGAACATGTCATAATACCACCTGCCTAATTGTCAGTATGTCAAACTTTGGCACAGATAACAACTGCGACGCGTCTTGGCGTGGACGCAATAAACCTTGGTAGACCGCTCAAGAGATTTGGTGCCACATGTGCACACACAGGTCAGCTAATTCCCGTAAATTCTGGGGAGGCGGGTGATGCGCTCTGACGTCACATTCAATAACATTCCAGATGTGTTCCATTGGGTTCAGATCCGGAGAGTTGGGGGCCAGCACATCACTTGGAACTCGCCCTTGTGTTCCTCGAAGCACTCCATCACACTCCTGGCCTTGTGACTTGGTGCATTATCTTGTAGAAAAATGCCAGTACCGTTGGGAAAGAGGGTCGTCATGAAGGGATGTACGTAGTCTGCAGGCAGTATGCGATACGCCTCGGTCGTTATGATGCCTTGCTCGAGCTCCACTAGATATATGGATGCTTACGTGAATGTTCCAAAGTGCATAATTAAGCCGCTACCAGCTTGTCTCCGTCTCACAGTACAGGTGTCAAGGAGCTGTTTCCTTGGAGCACGACGGATTCGCACCCTTTCATCTCAGTCAGAGAATTTATAAAGTTCGCTTTATCGCAATAGTTTTATACAAACTAGATAATCTATTATTATTATTATTATTATTATTATTATTATTATTATTATTATTATTATTATTATTATTATTATTATTATTATTATTATTATTATTATAATATTTGAAGTACAATCAAATATCACGACATTAATTATTAGTTTTATTTAACTGAATTAGCTGAAAATTAAATCTTGGATTAGCTATCAAGTTTATGCGTTCTGTACGTTTCCAAAGTAATAAATGCTGTAATTGGTTTCAAGGCTGTTTCTGTGTGAATACTTTTTTTCAAAACAATATTAAAAATTATAAAAATATTTTTGAGCCATTCGAGTCGAGTTGAGATTTTTACGAGTAGTCTCGACTCAACTCGTGTCTCGACTCGAAAATTCGAATAGAGAAGTACGTTTGTCTTGACTCGTCTCGACTCGAATCTCGACTACTCGAGACATGTCTCGACACTACGCATCCTTATTCACATAGGATTTTTTTTTATATTTCTAGATGAACATGTTGAAGGATGATACATAACGTAATGGTCAGGAAAAGAAATGCATATCCCAAGACTAATTTTGATAAGGGCACTCAGTGCACAAGGGAATCAAATCTTCTTTTTGATAATTTTCGACACCCTTTCAGTGTTTAAATGATTCATGTCCAGATATTGTAAATAACTTTAAAAAAGATAAAGAACTGCGTTCACTTTTTTGTTCATTTCAACAAAATATAGAAAGTTTCTCTTTTCTTCACAACTTTGACAATCGGACTTCAATCCCTTGCCCCATTAATTTAAAAATTAAAAGAAAAAGAAGATACATATAAAGAAGTACGGTATATATGATACACGACCTATGGATCTCATTCAACTTTAACCATAATTCGCAAAGCGGTAGATTGTCAAAGATCTTTTATAAACATTCTTCCATGCGAAGAGCGGATATTTCTGCTACTATGAAACATTATAGAGTACAGATATTGGTTCTTCAGGTATTTGCCATCAGATTTGAGATTTGGGTGTTTTTGAGCCCAAATGAAAAACTGGGTGGCCAATAATAACTCGAGAACCAAAGACCTGAACTCAGTAGCGTCATTTCAGATTTAGCTTGAGGGAGGGGGACAAGACCCCTTGATATATGTAAAATTTGGCGTTTTTCACTGACTTACTACTATTCTATTGATAAAATATATACAAATCTAAAACTCAGGGGGGGCAAATGCCCCTCCCTGTCCCCCCTAAATGACGCCCCTGCCTGAACTTCACAATATTTCAAACGCTTATTAGCTTTTCCGAGTCTTACGTACATTCAACTAAAATCTTTTGGTTTCCGAGCTATTAGCATGATATTCCGAAATGGAGATGCCAAAGTTAGTCACTGATGCGACATAATACTACTGCAATTACCAAAACAAGGCTATATCGGGAAAAAATATAGAAAATTATTAATATTGAATAAAAGGTCAGTTTAAGTCATTTGTAGGTTTCTCTAATAAGTATTCTATTTTGTATACATCTCTTCCCGCAAAATTTCTGCCTATGATTATGTGTGAAAAAAAAAAAAGGTTCAGAAGTTCTCAATTTAAAACTAACTTCGTTTCATAGATTGTCAATTAAATGTAAGACTTGATGGGTTCGTTGATTTATAGTTTAACACCCTATTCAACACCGAAGGTATATGAAATGTTGACAAATAGCTTAACATGGGACACAAACCACATTAGAACTACGGAGAATAGAAACCGGGGCTCCCGCACCAAAGCCTCCATATAGCCACGAAGAAGGTTCATGTAAGACATGAAAAGTTCACTAAATGAACCGGTGTACAATAGTGTGAGATCAGTGGCGTATGAAGGGGTTTACGTCTTTTAAATTCTACTTGAAAAGATATGAAAAAATGAACACTACAGATAAATGTACAAAAATCCTGGAGCAATACAAATTTACGAGCTTGAACTCCTTCCACGATGAAAATCTGCGTACGCTACTGCGTGCGATAATGTCTGATGGAAAGAGGATGATGGTTCTGAATTGATGTGATGATTCAGCTTGCATAATCTAGTAACATTACACAAAACATCCTCAGACATTACGTTAACAATTTGAGGCCCAGTATGAAATCTACGTGTTAAACTATTACATACAAATGATTTTTTTTTAATTAATGCCCCTCGCTTAAGCACTTTAGGCTAAAAGAGACATATGGTTAATTAAATTGAATGATTATGAAATAAATTAGTGAATAAGAATGTGGAAGGAAATGGGAGAATACAGAGAAAACGTTTTCGCACAAACTCACGGGGCTGGAATCGAACCAGATACCCATTGCACCAGCGATGATTGCTAATTTATAATTTACAAATTAACGAAATACTATGTATATTTTCTTCACAAAAATACAATAAAACAACAATTGACTTCACGTGGGAAACGAAACACAGAAGTAGACATACCGCCAATTCTTATCCTCCTACGATCAGCGTTGCTAACCAAATACAGAACCATAGGAGAGTAATGTGAGGGGATATAGTG
The DNA here is from genome assembly GCF_964235325.1 of Thermobia domestica. Classification (NCBI taxonomy): domain Eukaryota; kingdom Metazoa; phylum Arthropoda; class Insecta; order Zygentoma; family Lepismatidae; genus Thermobia; species Thermobia domestica. Next base: position 42,534 of record NW_027656911.1, on the reverse strand, counting down.
TATCTCAGATGAATATTAATAGTTTGTCCTTAAATATGAATAAAATGTATCTCAAAAGTACTTGGAGTTCAAAGTAATTTGTGTCAAAAACCGTTTTTGATCTCTCTTACTGTTTTTCCTCTACGGAAATCAGAATTGAAACCGGAAGTATTATTAAATTGCAATCACTTTTGGTTTTGATAGTGTTGCAGATGGTGACGATATGTTTTCTGGAGATGTTGAACCGATTGTTGAAAACCGTTTATCGTTATCTATTATCATGTTTGTTCTATAAGGATCAACCGTAAACGATTGATGTCTAGTACTTCCAGTCAGGGCCGTGCTGGGATACTAATGAGGGCGGTGGACAAGTCTACTAAAAGGGCGCCTATACAAACGGGAATTTATATATATATATATATATATATATATCAATAGAGAGAGAGAGAGAGACTTTAAAAAAAAGTATGGGTGCCATTTTATATCAAAATCATCACCATATTTGTTTTAGTATTAACGTAAATAGCTAACCTCGAATCGAAACCCTCTTTACTACAGAAAAACTTTTTAGTTTCTGTAATAACATTTCTGTCAAATAAAAAGAAGATAAATGTATCAACAACTTAATATAGCACGCCTATGGACGCAGGAGGCTCATTGCCGCGTTTACAAAAGCTCTGTATTGATTTCTGTCTTTAGAAAACTGAACCCAGTTTCTATTTTATATTTCAATTTCTGCGAGAACCATCTTAATATTGTCCTCCCATCTGCGCCTCGGTGTTCCTAACGGTCATTTTTCTATTTGGATTTCCAGTTACAACTTCAAAAGCGTTCCTAATTTCTGCCATTCTGGCTACTTAAAATGAGCATTTGAGCCTCCTAGACTTGATGACCCTAACAATGTTTGGTAAACGGTATAAAATTATGCAGTTCCTCCTTATGAAATTTCCGCCTTTCCCCATTCCCGTTCCTTTTGGAGTTCGAATATTGGTTTAAGAATCTTGTTTTCAAATACTTTCAGTCTGCGATTTTCCCTCAGAGTCAGTGACCATGTTTCGCAACCATACAGCACAACAGGTATGATTATCGTTTCATATTTTGAGCTACAAATTCCTCAACAGAATTAGCGACAACAAAAGATTTTTAACTGAATAATAACACGAAATCCCTGTTTTCAGTGGCCATCAAATTTTTTGTGATTATGGTTTTGGTCTGTTAATAATGATCCTAGATATTTGAAAGCAGAGATGTTCACCCTCGCGAGGGTGGCCCTCTCGAGGGTATCCTCACCCTCAAGTTCCCTCGCCCACAGTGACGCGAGGGCGAGGACAAGTTTTGGCCGCGAGGGCGAGGATGCGCGAGGGCGAGGACAAGCTTCGATGGCGGGGGTGAGGGTGCGCGAGGGCGAGGACAAGTTTCGGCAGCGAGGGTGAGGATGCGCGAGGGCGAGGACAAGCTTCGATGGCGGGGGTGAGGGTGCGCGAGGGCGAGGACAAGTTTCGGCAGCGAGGGTGAGGATGCGCGAGAGCGAGGACAAGCTTCGATGGCGGGGGTGAGGGTGCGCGAGGGCGAGGAAAAGCTTCGATGAAGAGGGCGGGGGCCAAGTGTTACTGCGGGAGCGAGGGTGCACGATGGCTAGAGACAACTTCCTTCAGGAGAACGAGGGCACGCGAGGGAGGAAGACAAGCTTCCTTAAAAGCAACTGTTTTGGAGTTTGCTGTTTGACCTCTTTTGGAGAGAGGCAAAATTTAAAATATCATCTGCCATGTCCCCTAGATGAAAAGTTAGTGTCATAGCAAGGTTATACATTAATCGTATTTTTCCTTTCAATTAATTGCAGTAGACAATTTCTCGTGTGTACGTACATAATTATTAAAAATAATAATGCAAATAAGAATAATATTTGATTTTTCCCATGAAAGTTTCCGGGTAGTAATAGCGCTACATTAAGAAGTAAGTGTGCCTCATTGTTGCCCTCCCTGTGATGGAGACGTTTTAGATAAGAAGTGTCTACTACACTGTCATGTTTAAAGAGTGTTAGTAGACAGACAGTCACTCACGTCATTCAGCTGTAAATGACAAGAGCGCTGATATCTGAACAAACACAATCAATGAGAGAACCATCAGAATGCAGTAGAACAGATGGAAAAAGACTTGATGGAATGACTTTGGTTCATAGATGGCCATTTTGCTCTGGACTCTCTCGGACTCGGGCTCATTTTTTCCAACTGGGCTCTTGCTCATTTATTCCTTTGGGAATCGTGCTCGGGCTCACTTCCCTCAGTTGGACTCGCGCTGACTTATTTCATTGGCGCTCGGGGTAGCGCTTAATTATTGAACCCGAGAACGGTCGAGCGCGAATGCCGAGCTAGCAAGCGTTGGGCTTGTGAGTTTGGATGCCCATGAAATGGGCTGATTAATAGCATACATCCTCCTCCAATGTCCACCATTGATGAAGTTGTTACAATTAATCGGAATTTTTAACTTTTCATAGTTTTGTGACAGCCCAAACTATTATCTGAATCGATATTTGTTAAAATAATGTCAGTCACTATTGTATCGATTTTCATTGTTTCTGCTTTTATAATCTACGTGGGTAGAGCTATCATTTAGTTACAAAATAAATAATATGTTGTTTCTTGTCCTTAAATAGAAATATCTGACACGTTAATACTGAAATTTTGTTAAAAAAGCTGCTTTAACAAAATAAATTTAATAAGTTCCACAAGACATAAGTTGTTTATGCAGCCGAAATTTGCAACTGTTGACTGATTGCCGTTTAGCGTCCTCTTTCGTCGGCGAGGCTATGAGAAGTGGACCTATAGGTTTAACGCGGAATTCGATCCATTGTCGTTCAATGTTCTCCCACTCGGAATTGTCCCCAGGACCCCATGCACCAAAGGTTCGCGTGCAAGCTAGTGAGATAGGGTTTGTATGTTGTCTTGTTCAATGCTTTTTATTAGGAATAAAATACGTTACAGGATGATATACTGATTGTAAATAATATAGTGCAAGTATTGAACGATTGTGTGGTAAAAGGAGAAATATAAATTTGGACAAATTAAAAAAAAAGCCTGAAAAAAACTGTAGGATATATGAAACATATAAAACTTAGGAAAAACCACTTCAGCAAAACGAGCAGGATTTTGTTGTGGGTAAACAGTTTAATCATATTATTATTAATTTCGCACAAATGTGCCACACATCATAGCATGGGCGGCGATTAGGGGGCAAAGGGGGACAGCTACCCCCCCACTATTTTGAAATGACCCATTAATGTCGCTATATAGTTTCATTTGGAAATATAAAGTTTTTGTATGTATTAAGGTTCATAGAATGAAAATGGTGCCATAAAATTTTTGCCGTTCCGTGAGTACGTATTAGTTGTCTTCCCGTGCAGTTAAGAAAGCTACAGGAGTTGCGTTTTAATTGCCACGAAAAATGGCTCAAAAATTAACCTATCCGAGTGTACTTTCATATTCATTTCTTCTTACAAGGGCTCGATATGTTAGTCAGCCGCTTTGGAACTAATTGAGATAACATTTCGCAGAAAAAGAAGTCCTTCATAAACAGTGTTTCTTTCATAAACAATGTTCTGGGGGGGGGGGCACACTTAGTATCCCGGGGCGGCACTGCAGGTACCATTCTATTCATTATTATATTATAGACGTATTATTTTGGTCTCCTTCGGGGGGAGGCTCTCAGAGCTTCGGGGAGCAGAGTAGTAGTCCCCCCCGTATATTGCGTCGAGTCAGCAAAAATTTTCGTGACGTCATAGGTCAAAGGTCAATGGCCTTAGCCGTAGCCACCGATATAAAGGCCTGTGGACGAAAATGTGACGTCATCATCGGTAGGGCTATCACATTACAATGGAGTAAAGCTTGAAAGCCCATTATATTAAAAACGGTTCAAACGATTTACATGAAATTTGCTGATGAAACGTTTCTTGATACGGGAAATTGATCTATTTTGGTTTCAACTTTCGAAAAACTTGTTCAGTGGCATTTTTGGGCGCATCAATTAGGGGGCGTCTCACTTCCATTACAAAAACAACAAAGAATGTTCATCAATTTTCTGAAAATTTATTGTCTCGTACAAGAAAACAATTTAGGTATGGATCAATTATCTACAATTAGTTTAGTGGCGTTTTTGGGCGCTTCATTTTAGGGGCGCCTCAATTATATTCCAAAAAGTACAAGCTATATACACGAAATTTTTCTCAAATGCATTTTCGCATACAAGAAAGTGTTTCAGCTAAGTTTCAAGTTACGCAAATCAGTTCAGTGGAGTTTTCAAACTTCATTTGGGAGCGGAAAAATTTTAACTTAAAATATGTCTTAAGATCATCATGAAATTTTGTAAAACTACCTTTTTTGAGTGTAGTAAAGAGATTTAGCTTAGTCTCAACTTTCGACAAAACTTGCTTACCGGCCTTTTCAGGCGCTTCATCTCGGAAGTGCCTCAATTATATTTAAAAAATAAAGGATCTTCAACAAAATTGGTACAAATGCGTTGGAGCGCATAAGAAAGCGATTTAGTCATGGTTCAACTACCATAAATCACTTTATGGAGTTTTCGAGCGCTTCCATTATATTTCAAAATGAACTAACTATCTTCACAATATTTTGTGCACATGCGTTTTCAGGTACAAGAAAACGATTTAGCTAAGACTCAACTACCGCAAAATTAATCCAGCATCATTATTGGTAAAAGAGCTCTTATGATCATAGTTTAATCCCAACTTTCGAGAAATTAATTTGGAGACATTTTTAGAACTTAACGTACTAAATTTTTTAGCTTAGAAACCGATCAAACTATCTTCGTGATTTTTTTTCGTGCGAGGTAGCTATTGGAAAGATCAAATTACATAAATTATCTATCGTGAATATTTCGGCATATAATGAGACTATCTGTAGATCTTCCTAGAAAAAAAACTTAATGTACACAGCTTCAGCCTTTTTAAATTAAATATTTAGCCCTATTTAAATACAAAATTAGCTTTGATTCTATTTATATAATGCATCATATGGAAACGTAGATATAAGAAACAATTTTATCAAAGGAATTACATCAATAACATCCAAAATTCTCCTATTACCTGGAAACAAGTGTCTTTTACAAAGTGAGTACTGGAGATGAAAGTGTAGTAGAGTAGCAGCTCCGACCAATGAAACTGTCATATCTGTTACCTCCTCTCTTTTCTTTTATTGTAACACTGATATCAATGTTATTAAAAAAAATACGGCATTTTTCTTAAATTCTGCATTTATTTTGCATTATTCATTTTATTTACACTATTTTAAATTATATAACTTAGAAATCTAAGTTCTAAAATAAATAAAATATTCTAGTATAAAAGTGAATAAATATTCTAAAGTTATATACCATTTGAGAAAGCAGCAAAAATATTCCAATTAATTACAGAAATTATACATCAATGAATGATTTTAACGAACTATTAATATATATAAAAGAAAGCAAATATTTTAACCTGTGTGTTGCATTTTGGGGTATTTTCTCCTACAATATTTCTTATCCATTTAGTCTTATTCTCCGGACTACTTGTTCAATTGTTTAATTCATATTTTTATACAAAGAGAGAGAGAGAGAGAGAGAGAGAGAGAAAAGAAGAAAACATTAATGAAGGAATTCAACAAGTAATCTGAAGAAAAAGACTAGATGGATAAGGAAACTGTGAAGTTTGCGAAACATTGTAGAAAAAAGTACCCCACGACGCACCACACATGTAAACAATATTTGCTCTCACAACGACTAAAAACTAAATTATTATTCAAGGCTTTAATAACTTGGTTTGACGTATTTACATCTTAATTTATACATATCAAACACTACTGAAATATTAAATAATACGCCTACATACATGGTGAAAAATCGTACACACAATCATACATTAGTACGAGAACGTTAATATAAATACACATGAACGTGCCTGACAGATTTAGAGGGTTAATAATCACAGTCGTAACACCTAATTGAATGCTGATTAATAAAACGTACGGAGATCATTTTTCAAACTAGAAATTACACTAACTTTTTTCTTTATATTCGTAGTAGACGATATTTCGGATAGTCCATTTTCAAGGACACAACGGCTTAAATAATATGCATAAATAGAAGCGACATCTGACCCAAGCAACCGCTTATAATTACTAATCTGTTTGGCTATTTTTTTCAGTAAAATTTCTCATGTTACTTGCTTCAACATCAGTGGAAGTTAATTAATTTGTATACGAAGTAATCCGTATTTACGGAGCAAAGTATTAAAAGAAGACTTATATTCTAAATTTTCCCACACGAAATTCTGTATATGTGATTGTGATAAGTGCACTTATTACCTAATTATATATTCGTTCTTTCTATCTTACAGGTATTTCAGCGTATTAATATCATCTAAATAATATTAATACGATCAAATACCTTAAGACAAAAATAATATCTAAATTGGTATGTAAATATATAAACTGATGAATTTCCACTAGTGTTAAAGGAAGAAGGATGTAAATGTCTTGCTGCATAATATGATTTAACTTGTTGTGACCTTGTACTGTAAATGAACACCTGGTTAACTGTCTGAAATATTCGAGATTATATCAATCTACTAAGAATATAAAAATATTAGTATAATTTCTAATTGAATGTTTGTATTTTCCTTCTTTTTTGTTTCTGCTGAATCCCTTCCATTGTTGTGTCTGACCGTATCCTGCAATAGTTACTTAATAGACAATTACTCGATACATTTAACACCAAACGAATTACAACTTCTGCAGTATGACCATTCGAACACAAATCCAAGGCATCTAACATTTCTCTACTCTGGAGCTCTCTGAATGTTAGTTCCCTTGCCACTGTTCTTTGATTTTGTACTTTTAAAAATTCTTTCTCATAATCCTTGCATAAAATTTGAACAATAAGGAAGTTATAAACAACTGTGTTGAGAACAACATTTGTTGGATACGTAAGTTTTCCCCTGTCTAAGCGTTTCAGCAAGCAACAGTTTGTATCATACGCTACTTCCTTGTCTGAAACCAACATTGATTTGCACTCTTCACACTTCAATTTTTTGGAAGCAACATAGGAACAATATCCTCCCAAGTAAACAAGAACTGGTAAATATGGCTCTGTGCTTTTAAGTGACTCTTCAGAAACATCAATACTAAATGGCGTCATATCCGCATCTGTAACGTGCGACACTTCACACTGAGTAACTTCAGGCATATTATCATCAACATTAGTCACTGGAACATCACCGTAGCTGCCAGTAGCAATTTTTAATTTCATGACCGACTGAAAACGTAGTTTAGACTCATTCTCAAATATCTGACGAAGGGTCACACCATAATTAGCACCTGACATTTGCCTATACATACCGAATCGTGATTCCAAACAGTCAGTTTGATATTTGCCTGGCAAAATATAAGTCATGCCCAATTCACTAGAACAATAAACAGCCAGTTGCATGAGGGAATCTGATGTCGTTTTCAGCGCTGCACAAGTTTCTCTTGATAGTCTGCCAGTATTTGAATTCATCGCATCCCACCGATCTAACCAGTTGATAAATTCACCCAAAAAGGCAAATTTCGAGTCGTCAACTGATGCTGTTAAAGGTTTTCGAAAACTGTCGTTCAAACGGAGTCCTTTCATTGGTGATTTAACATTGACAATTCTCCACCACTTTTCTATAATTTCAATGAAGTTGGCAGTATCCTCGTAGTAAGGCAAGTTGTGCATCTTTCCAAGTTCACGAACACCCACAGCAGTAAATTCGTTGAAAACTTGTAATGCTAATTTTACATTTTGCCTTTCAATATTGGTAGGAGCAAGTGCCTTCAGCGATAGTCGATATCCATATTTTGCTAAACTGTTACTTTCTAAATTGTGAACCTGCTTAAGAATTGAAAATGAAGCTGTCTTAATATTGTCATTTGATTCATACTTAAAGTCAGGATACCAGAAGCGTTTTTCTGCATTTTTTACATTTAACCAATTATTTCGTACACATTTTAGTAAATGTACAGGGTCAATAACATAAAACAATGGCCTATTTTTATCACAGGGATGGGGATAAACAATACTTTGAACTGGAGGAGTTGTAAACAACGACACTGCCTTTCTGTTGATTGAATTATTATCTGTCACAATGCATATCACTTTCAATCCTAGATTCTCCAAACCTACGATAATTTTTTCACACACAGAATGCAAAACTATAGCATTGATTGTCTTAGCCGGTAATATATGGACAACGTCTGCATATAACGACTGGATACTGGAGATCATAAAAACATGAGCACTTGTTGCAGCATCAGTGTTGTCAAAAGCTGTCCCAACAATGTTACCTCCTTTATAGTCAAAGAATGGCCTTAAGTGAATTTCGTCTATCATCAACACCACAGTTTTGTCTTTTGATTGTAAATAAGTGTGCTTTTGCTTTATATAACTAAGGTAATCACTTTCAGATTGCTCGCTATGTATACTAGTGGGAAAAGGACTACACACACCACGCAATGTAGAGGGATGCGGTAGAATTATATACCCTGAATTTCTAAAAAAGCGATATGCATGTGGTGCAACTGAATGTAATAATGCAAAGAACACTAACATTTCTGGTAAATAACGGAACTGGAACTTGCTACTTGTGAGGAGAGAGACTTGCTGAGTAAGGAACGTAACAATATTTGTTCTTTCTTCACCAACACTGTTTTTAACCGATGATAACAAAGTTTCTATTATTTTAAAAATGCAATTCACATCTGTGTCTGTATTTACTGCGTTCTCTATTGATTTAAGTTTATCAAGTATGTCCTGAATTTGTGTTATATTGCTAACTTTACATGGCAGTTTTCCAATTCCGTGCATCGAATTCAGGCTCACACTTCCAACATATACATTAACTTCCATGATTTCAGAAATGCATACAGACAATGTTATTTTCGGATAAGGCATTAATTCCATATGATAAAAAGTTGCACTCGCATTCTGAAAATGACATAACCAAAATGATTGTAAATCCAGTTTACCAAGTTTCAATTTCAGTTGTTCTACCGATGATACAGTGGTTTCTTTCTCGTGTCTGAGAAACTCCTCTTCACTTTTCCGAATGATCTTCGATATTTGTTCTTCTTCCTTTCTTAGAAGTCGTTTGTTTGGACTTTCCCTTACGGCCACTTTACCACTCAAATAGGTTGGGCAATTTGGTAGTATCGTGGGTACTGTTCCGTGTAGAAGCTGCGGTACAGATAGTTTTGCAGTAATCCGCCTGCCCGTTTTCTCATCAAAAGCCTGAGAATGCCATCTGATAGAGTTTGGTGCAAAATGTAGTTCACAAATCTGAAAAATACGAAATAAAAAACAAATTAAAATAATGACAATGTTAAGATGAACTATATACGTAAATACAGTGATATTTCGAGACTTACAGAAATGACGGGGAGAGAAAGCTAAAGCCCTTAGTATAAAATCTCACAGTTATGCTCTGTAGACAAAATGAGGGACGATTAAAGGATTAGTGAAACGAAGGGAGTTATTAAAAACGGAAGGATCCTTAGAAACCTATAAAATGATTTTATCCATCAGAACATGGGGACATTGCGTGTAGTAGAATTGAATCAAGCCTTGGAAGCAGAGTTCTGTACTCCACTATGGAATCATGTCTTCCTCCTCTTACGTGAACTGAATCGTATGTAAGTTGACATGGTCCTGATTATTGTAATGTGATGAGAAACAAACCAGATAGCCGTTAAAACAAATATATGAAACGTTAAAGTATTTAATTTAACTTTATGTGCTTGCATATTAACGTAAAATAGAGTAAAAATTAAAATACCTATCTTAGTATTTGTTATTTTCTTTTTAATCCTGATATTTCTCCTTTGATAAAAGTATCAGTTAAGAGTTATTGAAATGCCGGGATAAAAAGAAAAACAACACGTATTAAGGTAAATATTTTACCTTCCTTTATCATGCGTGAATATTGCATTTTATAAGTAAAGAGGAAATTGGAAAATTAAATCACCAGACCATGTAGGGCCAGACCTAAAGAGAAAGATCAATTTCGGCTGCTACCTACATGGAATGATCAGAAATGGATAAACTCGTTAAACTCTAATAGTTACTTATTTATTTTACAAAAAGTAAATTTTGTGTGGAAAAAGTAACATACTGCGATCTTTGCCCTAAATAACTATTATTAGAAAATATTCTAGAACATTTCTGATGACTAGTCAGTAATAATACGAAAAAAAATGTACCAAGTAAACGACTTGAAATGAACGTAGTCGAACATCGAGTCGTTTCGATGTTTTACCGAAAATCCGAAAACAGTTCAAACTAAGTGGTAAAAGATTTTTTAAAAAACTCAACATTTAATTATTTTGCAAGCTTAAAATAACAACTAATAGTTATATTAAAGGTAACGACATTATCATTACCATATCTCGTTTACAGCTCTAAGGCAGGCAATTTTGAAAATGTCGTAGCTTAAAAAAAGAATCCCATCGTCCCATGAAAGTAATGCATTATTATTCGTATATTCAATAAAATTAAATAGCGATTAATCTCTCTTATCATTAGCAATTTTGGCAACGAATATCCTTAACCAGAATTCAAACTCGAAAGGATCAACATAGCAATAAGTAAATGGAATTATTACATACCTATTAATGATGAAAAAAAAATATAAATCAAAAGATAAAGGCAAATTAAGGTAGAAAGATGAAATTGTAGCGAATTAACCTACAGTAATACTTACCTTGCTATATTTATTTGGCACATAATTGTCTCTGTGAATGTTTCGTAGCCATTTAGACTGAAGCTCCGCATCTTTCGGAAATGAAAAAACATGAACTTTTGGTCCATTCTTATAATTACCATTACATCCTGGTACACAACAGGTGTACGGCATACCTGAAATTTATAACAAAACTTGAATTCACTCAAAGAATATTGATGCGTTAAAAATAGTGACACAGTAAGATAAAATTAGTACATTATTAGAATCTACATAGTTTTCTACAACTACAAATTCAGAAGTCAAAAGCCCAAAACTACACTTGATATTTACACCAAACGAAGTTCAAAGCTACTATATTGTGCATCTTTACCTTGTATTCTACTACAGGGACGTACACAGCAATTTATTTTCAGGGGGAGATTAATATGAGTACAAACTGTATTGAAATATGTATAATTGCTCCTAAAGTTAGGCAGAGTTTAGAGAAAAGACGTGATTTCGGGCTTTAACGTTCTTGTGCAATAGCGGTGCTATTAAAATAAACGAACAACTTCAAAAGACTACAGAATACAGATCAAAATTAGTTCCGAGTTAGTTCACTAGTTGGAAATACGTTTTAATTTAATTTGCGTATTAGTTCAAGAAGCAAATAAAGATACGAAAATTTGACTTCACTATAGCTTTGAAGCACTCATCTTATAGTTTTGATTTAAATTAATTCCATGAGAAAAACGTTTAAAGCAGCCAACCCTGTCCAGGACCAACCCTCTGCGTACGCCTCTGCTGTACTGTATAGAACATAATACAATATCGAATCTAATTTACTCTTCAGGCCCCTCTACACACTGTGCAAATTGACGAGAGGATGCCAGGAATTCCCTCCCCCTTTGGCAAAAAAAGCTTTATCCTCCCTCTCGAGAAGATAATTTTTACCCTTGGTAGGGAGAACTTTCCCCACTCTCTCTATATAGTTTACGTATGTGATAGCTGAGTGTGTATCTGGATGAAATTCATCCCGCTGGGAAAAATGTTCAATTCGCACACTACCGGTATCTTTGCAAATACAAAAAAATAGCACTTACAGCCAGAGCTGTTATATAAACAATTTAATGATTAGTAATTAACAATCTGTGTTGTGATTAGTATTTAACAACTTCTATGGTCAATGGTGAGTATAGTGACTTACTATTAATATGATTACTATGTAATGAAATTATTTTGTATTTGTATATAAATATTAATACTTATTCCAATTATACTATAGTAATAATGAGTAGTTTGGTAGTAGTAGTAGTACGTTGAATTACTTTAAATAATCTATTCTGTTCTATTAAACAATCGCGGTCATTATTTCATCACGAAAGGTAATCCGGAGAAATGCCAGCTACGGAACTTTACCCAAAGTGACTACCTACTACAGCTTCGTGGGTATTTTCGCATAAAAGCGATTTTTCAAAGTAATAACGCTTATGTCTTCCTGCAGCGAATTTGAATTGAGGAGAGCAACACCGCATATTAAACACAATGTTAGGTACTAAGAGTGTCTCTTGGTGAAAAAGGAAGATTATGTAATTAAAGTGAATTTGGAATGAGGTTCTATACCTGCACACAACATAATGAACACTGCCAAGTCATGAGAAAAATTAAACTAAATACGTACTGAAAAATGTAAATAACCATTATACAATTGAAACACTACAGTAACGCTGCTTTTCAATCACTTACACGTAATTTTAAAGTGGTTGACTTCCGAAGCGCATTCACATAATTGAGTATATGTATTGTACAAGGTGTAGTTGTTTGCAATATTTATAATGTACCTTATGCACTAAAAAATTTCTACACAAATTATTTGCAGTGTTTCATTGTGCACACTTCATGAAAACGTATTTTTGTAGTCTATGGACGTACCATATTCAATTAAAGCCTATTTCGGAACTCTTGATTCATATTGACAGTTTACACTCTATAATGATGAATCTCTTTTATCCTTCCAGGCTACAGTATACATGTTTTATTTTCAGGTGCAACAATAAATAATTATTGTATCACTTATGATTTTTATGATCCTTATCGATAAATGGCAACAATAACAAGAGGAACAGATGTTAAAATTAAACTCTTCTATTTATACTGTAGATAGAGGTATGAAATCAAAGATGCTGCTTAAGTTATGAACTTTATGTTATATTTAAAGATTAAACTAAATATATCGACTTACCTTCCACTTATAACGTGTCTTCTAATACTTCTGTCACAAAATTGGTGTATTTCTTCCTTACAATGATACGTTTTATCTTCAAAATTTACAATAAAGCATCAAACAAGAATGCTTATGATAGTAAGTTTGCCCTACAGGATGTGACGTATGAGCTTCGTGACGTCAGCGCCATCAGGCCTTTATATCGGTGGCTACGCCTTAGCCCGGGGTCAATGACCTAGGGGTACCTAGGACCACCCCCTCTAAATTTTGGCAGGGGTACCTTGGCCCACCCCCTAAATTTTGGCAGGGGTACATAGGACCACCCCCCTTAAATTTTGGAAATTGCCAAATCTAAAAATTTGGTGTGGTAGCCTAGGACCATAGTATGTACCTCTATCAGTATTGGGTGTCTATGTCGTTCCCTTTCATGGGTAAAAAATTGCCAAAAACTGAAATTTCGGGGGGTTTTGACCTAATTTATCCCCTTTGATGAGGTATTATTACCCTATATAGTTATATGGGCGTATACAGGGGTCCATTACCTTTCATAACATATGGGTATATTAATGCACCCCTTGAAAAATTTGGGAGGGGTACCTTGGCCCACCCCTTAAATTTTGGAAATTGACCAATTTCAACATTGGGTATTATAGTACAGGACCCTAATATGTATTATGATAAATTTGGGTGGTCCACCTTGTTCCCTTCTAGGGGTACAAAATTGCCAAAAATATAAACGTAAGCAATACGTTATACCACGTGCTTGGTTTTTGGTCGATTTTATCCCCTTTGATGACGTGTTATTACCTTATATGGTTATATGGTCATGTATAGGGGTCCATTACCTTTCATAAGATGTGGGTATATTTGTGCACCCCAGGGAGGGGTACTTTGGCCCACCCCTTAAATTTTGGAAATTGCCCAATTTAAACATTTGGTATTATAGTACTGGACCCTAACATGTATTATGATAAATTTGGGTGGTCCACCTTGTTCCCTTCTAGGGGTACAAATTTGCCAAAATATAAACGTAAGCATTACGTTGTACCACGTGTTTGGTCTTTTGGCCCAATTTATCCTCTTGGATGAGGTGTTATTACCTTATATGGTTATATGGTTATGTATAGGGGTCTATTCCCTATCATAAGACATAGATACATTTGTGCACTCCTTTAAAAATTTGGGAGGGGTACTTTGGCCCACCCCTTAAATTTTAGAAATTGCTCATTTTATATATTTGGTATTATAGTACTGGACCCTAACATGTATTATGATAAATTTGGGTGGTCCACCTCGTTCCCTTTTAGGGGTACAAAATTGCCAAAAATATAAATGTAAGCAATACGTTATACCACGTGTTTGGTCTTTTGGCCCAATTTATCCTCTTGGATGAGGTGTTATTACCTTATATGTTTACATGAGCGTATACAGGAGACTATTACCTTTCATAGGACATGGGTATATTGATGCACCCCAGGAGGGGTACCTTGGCCCAACCCTTTAATTTTGGAAATTGCTTAATTTCAACATGTGGTGTCATAGTACTGGATCCTAATATGTATCATGATAAATTTGGGTGGTCCACCTCGTTCCCTTTTAGGGGTACAAAATTGCCAAAATATAAACGTAAGCAATACGTTATACCACGTGTTTGATTTTGACCTAATTTATCTCCTTGATCAGGTCCTATTACATCATATAGTTATATGGTCACGTATGGGGATTCATTTCCTATCATAAGACATAGGTACATTTGTGCACCCCTTTAATTTTGGAAATTGCTTAATTTCAACATGTGGTGTCATAGTACTGGATCCTAATATGTATCATGATAAATTTTGGTGGTTCACCTCGTTTCCTTTCATGGGTACGAAATTGCCAAATTTTAGTACAACCACGTGTTTGGTTTTGGCTCAATTTATCCCCTTGGATGGGGTCCTATTACCTTATATGGTTATATGGTCATGTATATATTGGTCCATTTCCTATTATAAGACATGGGTACATTGATGCACCCTTTAAATTTTTGAAAGGGGTACCATGGCCAACCCCCTTAAATTTTGGAAATTTTCCAATTTGAGCATTTTGGTATCATAGTACATGCCTCAACATGTATCATGATAAATTTGGGTGGTCCATCTTGTTCCCTTTCATGGGTAAAAATTGCCAAAATATAAACATAAGCAATATGTTGTACCATGCGTTTGGTTTTTGGCCCAATTTCTTCCCTTGGATGAGGTTCTATTACCTTATATGGTTATATGGTCATGTATATGGGTTCATTTCCTATCATAAGACATGGGTACATTGACGCACCCCGGGAGAGGTATCTTGGCTCATCCACTCGGTTTTAGAAATTGTTTTAATATAAGCATTTGGTATTATAGTACAGGACTCCAATATGTACCACTATAAAATTGGATGGTCCACATCGTTACCTTTTCATAGGTAAAGAACTACCAAAAAATCAAATTTTGGAGGTTATTGACCCCTATTTAGCATGTTATATGGGTATGTACAGAGGTTTATTACCTTTATATGTTTATGTTCCCTTTTAAATTTGGGAATTATCAAATAACAAAATTCGGTAAACGTTTTCTAGGACCCATTGGTGTTCCTCTTATGGCCAAATATTCAAAATTTAAAGGTTATTGACCGGCTTTATTATTGAATAACTACAGAATTTATTACTTTTTCATAAGACACATGCGTATTTGTGTACCAATCTTAAATTTGGGAGGGGTACATTTCTTATTGTCATATCAATAATTGGTAATTGGATAGTATCTCATTCATTGGGTAAATCATTATGATCACGTGATCAGTTATTAACCTATGATGGGATTAGGAGTCCAGGACATTGGTACATTGAAACTTTGTAGGATAATTTGAGAATGTGTCATTGGTTTTGATTATTCCCGCCAAATATAAACGTAAGCAAGACGTTGTACCACGTGATTGTCCTTGATGAGGTAGTGTACAGGGATTCATTTCCTTTGTTGTGGTACTTCTTAAGTTTGAGTACACACTTAAACAGTTGGTTCTACTCAGGTAAACAATTGACGGACATTATTGACCTTATTGAACATATAATGATATGATTAACTCTAAGACTTAGGTATATCAAGAGAAGTATTCTTTCAATTTGGGAATGGTGATAAACAGAATTTTAACATAAGGTGCGAAATTTGAAACAATACATTGAACTTTAGTCACAGCTCATAGTCTAAGATCATTGGTGGTGATTGATTTGAAATCTGATAGCTAACCTTATTGAATCTTATGACTCATAGACGAAAGGCAATACATGCTACAACAGTTTGAAATTTAATCATAAGGTGATGTAATCTGACACTAGCAAAGTTATTGTTAATGCAATTTGATTGGATGATCACTATCTTTCCTGCAATCTGATTGGTTGATCACTATCTTTCGTGCAATCTGATTGGTTGATGATTTTCAAATCTTTGCTGTATTCAGTTTTA
Organism: Thermobia domestica; assembly: GCF_964235325.1. Lineage (NCBI taxonomy): Eukaryota > Metazoa > Arthropoda > Insecta > Zygentoma > Lepismatidae > Thermobia > Thermobia domestica. The sequence continues at coordinate 26,117 of NW_027656911.1, read as the reverse complement.
AGTTTTGTTTAACATTTAAAAATCTTGGTTTCGTTCAACATTTTGCACTCACTGAAACCGTTTATTTGTTAATCGAATAGTTAAAAACCGGATAAAGTTTGACGGTTAACCGTGAAACGTAAAATTTTTTTAGTTTGAAATTTTTTTGTTTGAAACTTTTTGTTTCGAAATTTTGTTTGAAATTTTTTTTGACAACTTTTGTTTCAAAATTTTTTTGTTTAAAAATTTTTCGTTTCAAAATTTTGTTTAAAATTTTTGTTTGAAATTTTTCGTTTCCAAATTTTTTTGTTTGAACTTTTTTTTCGTTTCAAAATTTTGTTTGAAATTTTTTTTCGCTTCAAAATTTTGTTTGAATTTTTTTCGTTTGAAATTTTTTGTTTGAATTTTTTTTCGTTTCAAAATTTTGTTTCAAAGATTTTTGTTTGAAATTTTTGTTTCAAAATTTTGGTTTGACATTTTTAAAAGTTTGTGCACTTATTAGTAAAGAACTGGAACTGTTTAGAACAAAAACCTTTGACAACATTGTGGTGCAATAGTACACGTCAGAACCTGGGGGTTGTACTTGAAATGAAAGAACTGGAACTGTTTAGAACTAAAACCTCTGGCAACATTGTGCTGCAATAGTACACGTCAGAGCATGGGGTTGTACTTGAAATGAAAAAACACAAATCATTGAAACGGATCATTTTATTACACTCCACATACATCCATACCAGATAGTGGTTCTGGATATTGTCGATACAATGTATTTTGAACTTCTTGTACTAGTTTGTCTTTAGCATATAATTTTAATTCCAGTTGAAGTCTTTTAAGGTCTATTGCAATATCAATTGGTGGAAACTCAATGTCCATTTGATCACAAATAAACTGTTTATCAATACAGGTATGCACCCACGAACGATGTTGACAACCATCACAATATCTAGATACATGTTGTACAATATGCATAAATAGTACTTTTTTCAGGAATATACTTGTTTTGTTGCACACTTCCACTGCATGTTTCACACACCGAAATACGCTGATGAATTTGTTCCATTCAGTTTGCGTTAGATACACCATATTGCGAGGGGCATGGAATGTACTCTTTTTACGTAACAGCACCATCTTCTCTTCGAGGACTGTACGCAGCACCACTTCATGATTTGAGCCTAATGATTTGACTATGGTCACATTTAGCTAATCGTTCATTTGGTCGATTCGTGCCATTCTTCACAGGTCAGTTGTACACCAAATTGTTCTGCTTTGCCCAATCGAATTACTGGTTCAAATGTTCTAGCACTGATACCAATCATCACATGTTTTGTTTATTGGATAATAGCATGCGAAGATGAACTCTTTATCGTTAGAAGTACACATCTTTCCTCCTGAAAAGCACTTGCTCAAATGATTTCGTGGGATGACACTGTATTTGCTGGTTTATAGTTATTGCTGACGTCATTGGAAAGAAATGTGCTGACGTTTGAATTCATGATTTCATCACAATGGCTGACGAATCTTGCTGTGTACTAAATTCAAGTTGATGACTTCGACCCTAGAATCCTTTGTAACATAAAGATACAGATCCAGTATTTAAGAAACGCAGCAGTTCTTCTTGTTTTGATGCTTCCATGGGTAAATATCTTGCTGGTAAAATTATATTCTTATCATTTTCAAGCTTCACTACGATTCTTAATCCAAACTTTGTAGGGATCATTTGGCTAGCTAAGATTCTATAAGGTACATTCTGTTGTAAATCAGTAATCTTGGTAAATGATTTCATCACATCACACGTGTTTAGAAACTGCAGACAAGTAGCCATGATGATGTTATCATGAATACTAACTCGAACGATGATGCAAAACGGATGACGTTGCATTATCATGTTCTGACGTGCACCACAATGTTGCCAGAGGTTTTTGTTCTAAACAGTTCCAGTTCTTTCATTTCAAGTACAACCCCCAGGTTCTGACGTGTACTATTGCACCACAATGTTGTCAAAGGTTTTTGTTCTAAACAGTTCCAGTTCTTTACTAATAAGTGCACAAACTTTTAAAAATGTCAAACCAAAATTTTGAAACAAAAATTTCAAACAAAAATCTTTGAAACAAAATTTTGAAACGAAAAAAAATTCAAACAAAAAATTTCAAACGAAAAAAATTCAAACAAAATTTTGAAGCGAAAAAAATTTCAAACAAAATTTTGAAACGAAAAAAAAGTTCAAACAAAAAAATTTGGAAACGAAAAATTTCAAACAAAAATTTTAAACAAAATTTTGAAACGAAAATTTTTTAAACAAAAAAAATTTTGAAACAAAAGTTGTCAAAAAAAATTTCAAACAAAATTTCGAAACAAAAAGTTTCAAACAAAAAAATTTCAAACTAAAAAAATTTTACGTTTCACGGTTAACCGTCAAACTTTATCCGGTTTTTAACTATTCGATTAACAAATAAACGGTTTCAGTGAGTGCAAAATGTTGAACGAAACCAAGATTTTTAAATGTTAAACAAAACTTAAAACTGAATACAGCAAAGATTTGAAAATCATCAACCAATCAGATTGCACGAAAGATAGTGATCAACCAATCAGATTGCAGGAAAGATAGTGATCATCCAATCAAATTGCATTAACAATAACTTTGCTAGTGTCAGATTACATCACCTTATGATTAAATTTCAAACTGTTGTAGCATGTATTGCCTTTCGTCTATGAGTCATAAGATTCAATAAGGTTAGCTATCAGATTTCAAATCAATCACCACCAATGATCTTAGACTATGAGCTGTGACTAAAGTTCAATGTATTGTTTCAAATTTCGCACCTTATGTTAAAATTCTGTTTATCACCATTCCCAAATTGAAAGAATACTTCTCTTGATATACCTAAGTCTTAGAGTTAATCATATCATTATATGTTCAATAAGGTCAATAATGTCCGTCAATTGTTTACCTGAGTAGAACCAACTGTTTAAGTGTGTACTCAAACTTAAGAAGTACCACAACAAAGGAAATGAATCCCTGTACACTACCTCATCAAGGACAATCACGTGGTACAACGTCTTGCTTACGTTTATATTTGGCGGGAATAATCAAAACCAATGACACATTCTCAAATTATCCTACAAAGTTTCAATGTACCAATGTCCTGGACTCCTAATCCCATCATAGGTTAATAACTGATCACGTGATCATAATGATTTACCCAATGAATGAGATACTATCCAATTACCAATTATTGATATGACAATAAGAAATGTACCCCTCCCAAATTTAAGATTGGTACACAAATACGCATGTGTCTTATGAAAAAGTAATAAATTCTGTAGTTATTCAATAATAAAGCCGGTCAATAACCTTTAAATTTTGAATATTTGGCCATAAGAGGAACACCAATGGGTCCTAGAAAACGTTTACCGAATTTTGTTATTTGATAATTCCCAAATTTAAAAGGGAACATAAACATATAAAGGTAATAAACCTCTGTACATACCCATATAACATGCTAAATAGGGGTCAATAACCTCCAAAATTTGATTTTTTGGTAGTTCTTTACCTATGAAAAGGTAACGATGTGGACCATCCAATTTTATAGTGGTACATATTGGAGTCCTGTACTATAATACCAAATGCTTATATTAAAACAATTTCTAAAACCGAGTGGATGAGCCAAGATACCTCTCCCGGGGTGCGTCAATGTACCCATGTCTTATGATAGGAAATGAACCCATATACATGACCATATAACCATATAAGGTAATAGAACCTCATCCAAGGGAAGAAATTGGGCCAAAAACCAAACGCATGGTACAACATATTGCTTATGTTTATATTTTGGCAATTTTTACCCATGAAAGGGAACAAGATGGACCACCCAAATTTATCATGATACATGTTGAGGCATGTACTATGATACCAAAATGCTCAAATTGGAAAATTTCCAAAATTTAAGGGGGTTGGCCATGGTACCCCTTTCAAAAATTTAAAGGGTGCATCAATGTACCCATGTCTTATAATAGGAAATGGACCAATATATACATGACCATATAACCATATAAGGTAATAGGACCCCATCCAAGGGGATAAATTGAGCCAAAACCAAACACGTGGTTGTACTAAAATTTGGCAATTTCGTACCCATGAAAGGAAACGAGGTGAACCACCAAAATTTATCATGATACATATTAGGATCCAGTACTATGACACCACATGTTGAAATTAAGCAATTTCCAAAATTAAAGGGGTGCACAAATGTACCTATGTCTTATGATAGGAAATGAATCCCCATACGTGACCATATAACTATATGATGTAATAGGACCTGATCAAGGAGATAAATTAGGTCAAAATCAAACACGTGGTATAACGTATTGCTTACGTTTATATTTTGGCAATTTTGTACCCCTAAAAGGGAACGAGGTGGACCACCCAAATTTATCATGATACATATTAGGATCCAGTACTATGACACCACATGTTGAAATTAAGCAATTTCCAAAATTAAAGGGTTGGGCCAAGGTACCCCTCCTGGGGTGCATCAATATACCCATGTCCTATGAAAGGTAATAGACTCCTGTATACGCTCATGTAAACATATAAGGTAATAACACCTCATCCAAGAGGATAAATTGGGCCAAAAGACCAAACACGTGGTATAACGTATTGCTTACATTTATATTTTTGGCAATTTTGTACCCCTAAAAGGGAACGAGGTGGACCACCCAAATTTATCATAATACATGTTAGGGTCCAGTACTATAATACCAAATATATAAAATGAGCAATTTCTAAAATTTAAGGGGTGGGCCAAAGTACCCCTCCCAAATTTTTAAAGGAGTGCACAAATGTATCTATGTCTTATGATAGGGAATAGACCCCTATACATAACCATATAACCATATAAGGTAATAACACCTCATCCAAGAGGATAAATTGGGCCAAAAGACCAAACACGTGGTACAACGTAATGCTTACGTTTATATTTTAGCAAATTTGTACCCCTAGAAGGGAACAAGGTGGACCACCCAAATTTATCATAATACATGTTAGGGTCCAGTACTATAATACCAAATGTTTAAATTGGGCAATTTCCAAAATTTAAGGGGTGGGCCAAAGTACCCCTCCCTGGGGTGCACAAATATACCCACATCTTATGAAAGGTAATGGACCCCTATACATGACCATATAACCATATAAGGTAATAACACGTCATCAAAGGGGATAAAATCGACCAAAAACCAAGCACGTGGTATAACGTATTGCTTACGTTTATATTTTTGGCAATTTTGTACCCCTAGAAGGGAACAAGGTGGACCACCCAAATTTATCATAATACATATTAGGGTCCTGTACTATAATACCCAATGTTGAAATTGGTCAATTTCCAAAATTTAAGGGGTGGGCCAAGGTACCCCTCCCAAATTTTTCAAGGGGTGCATTAATATACCCATATGTTATGAAAGGTAATGGACCCCTGTATACGCCCATATAACTATATAGGGTAATAATACCTCATCAAAGGGGATAAATTAGGTCAAAAACCCCCGAAATTTCAATTTTTGGCAATTTTTTACCCATGAAAGGGAACGACATAGACACCCAATACTGATAGAGGTACATACTATGGTCCTAGGCTACCACACCAAATTTTTAGATTTGGCAATTTCCAAAATTTAAGGGGGGTGGTCCTATGTACCCCTGCCAAAATTTAGGGGGTGGGCCAAGGTACCCCTGCCAAAATTTAGAGGGGGTGGTCCTAGGTACCCCTAGGTCATTGACCCCGGGCTAAGGCCATTGACCTTTGACCTATGACGTCACGAAAATTTTGCTGACTCGACGCAATATACGGGGGGGACTACTACTAGCAGTAACCCCCTCAAAAAAAAAAAAAAAAAAAAAAACGTCTGGAAGAAACACTCTTCAGACTGTTGATAAATGATGTAAACGTCACTATCGACCGAGATCTTCATTGTAACAGTTGTTCCATTTTAGGTGTTCCACAGTAAGTTATACGACGATAAGTTTAGTTTCCTTTCTTTAGGACGTATGTTAAGCAAGGGCGGATCCAGGACGGACTTCTGGTGGGGGTGGTGGGTTGTAATACTGCTATTTAGAGCTACTTTTAAGAGCTCCAAACTCTGGGATGCGTTTTATTTGTATATATAAAATAAAGAAGTTTCCTCTTCTGGGGGGGAGCGATCGCCCCCCCTGGATCCGCCACTGACGATAAGGAAATAATTCAACAAATAGGTTGAATAATTGATGCTCTGATCCTCACGAAGGAGGCCCTCTCGAGGTCCCCTCACCCTCAATTGCCCTCGCCCTCAATGATATGAGGGCGAGGGTGCGCGAGGGCGAGGAAAAGTTTTGAGCACGAAGGCGAGGGCGAGCGAGGATAATGGACAACACCTATCGCGAGGGTGAGGGTGCGCGAGGGCGAGGACAAGCTTTGATGGCGATGGTGAGGGTGCGCGAGGGCGAGGAAAAGCTTCGACGAAAAGGGCGAGGTTGTGCGAGGGCGAGGAGAAGCTTCGACAGCGAGGGTGAGGGTGCGCGAGGGCGAGGACAAGCTTCGATGGCAAGGGTGAGGGTGCGCGAGGGCGAGGAAAAGCTTCGACAGCGAGGGCGAGGGTGCGCGAGGACGAGGACAAGCTTCGATGCCGAGGGTGAGGGAGCGCGAGGGCGAGGACAAGTTTTGGCCGCGAGGGCGAGGGTGCGCGAGGGAGAGGACAAGTTTCGACAGCGAGGGTGAGGGCGCTCGAGGGCGATGGACAATTCCATTCGCGAGGGCGAGGGTGAACGAGGGCGAGGGCCAACTGCTACTGCGAGGGCGAGGGTGAGTGAGGTCGAAGTAAAATGAACATCTATGTTTGAAAGTATCCACTTTGTTGAAAGAAAATATTATTTGGTATTTTAACGCATCAATAAAATGCAGTATTACGATCTCGACAAACTTCCATTTATTCAGTTTTCTCTGCATTTACTTTTAAGCCTATATCCCTGCAAGCGTTAATTAAGATTTCTGTATTCCTTTCTATTATTCTGTCATTACTTATTAAATTTACATCATCAGCATACGCCATAACCTGGCAAATACAATTCAGCTCTAGGACCTGATTGCTGTCTTTGATTTTCCTTATCGTGTTCTCCAGAACAAAGTTAAATAATAATGACGACAACGCATCTCCTTGTTTCAGGTCATTCTCAATGTGAAAGCTCGTGAACAAGAATTTCTCTACTCGAACCTTACTTTGGGATTCATTTAAACATATCTTAATTAATCTACCTATTACGGTATTGCAAATTATGTAAGCATGTTGTACAATGTTTCCCTCCTACCAGATCTAAAGTCAATAATTGATGTGCCAGGATGTTGTATTCTCTCATTTCTTTTCAAGTATTAGTCGAATGGTAAATATCTGGTCGATAGTTGATCGATTTTACCTAAATCCGTTCTGATAATTTCCAATAATTTCATCTGCGTATGGAATCAATCTTGCTAATAGAATGTTTAAGAGGATTTATTGGATATTGACAGAATAGAAATGCCTCGATAACTATTAAATCTGTTTTGTTGCTTTTCTTCTGAACTGGAATAATGATTGATTCTCTTCAATCTTTTGGTAATTCCTCCTTGTTCCAGATAATGAGAATGAGTTTATGTTTCTTGCTCTACAATTTTTCCCCTCCAGCTAAAATTAAGTCAACCAGAATTTCGTCTACACCCGGAGATGTGTGTTTATTTTTTTTAAATAGCGATTTCTATTTCTGTCTGCTTAGGTTCTGGAATATACGGTTATGCTGCATGCATTTCACTTTCTCCACGCGCATTAGTTTTTGGCTACGTGTTAAGCAAATCGTCACAGAAATCTTTCCATCTATTTAAGATGCTATCTGTATCAGCGAGAACTGTTCCTTTAGGTTTCTTTAATATATAAGCACAAAGTTGATAGCCTTTCTTAAGTTCGTTGATGCATTTATACATGTCCTCCAGCTAAAATTAAGTCAACCAGAATTTCGTCTACACCCGGAGATGTGTGTTTATTTTTTTTAAATAGCGATTTCTATTTCTGTCTGCTTAGGTTCTGGAATATACGGTTATGCTGCATGCATTTCACTTTCTCCACGCGCATTAGTTTTTGGCTACGTGTTAAGCAAATCGTCACAGAAATCTTTCCATCTATTTAAGATGCTATCTGTATCAGCGAGAACTGTTCCTTTAGGTTTCTTTAATATATAAGCACAAAGTTGATAGCCTTTCTTAAGTTCGTTGATGCATTTATACATGTCCCGAATGTTTTTGTTTTCATTATTATCTTCAAGTTAATGAATTTTAACTTTCAAAAGTCGCGTTTCTTTGTTCTAAAAGTTTTAGAAGTTTTAGAAGTCACTGCCAGATGAAAATGACATTTTATGTAGTTATTTCGTTCGGATTTTGTAGCCAACACAGTTTCTTCTGTTTTCTCTTCTCTGCTACTTTAGTACATTCCTGGTTGAATCATAGTTTGTTCCTACGTATTTCTGCGTGCTCCAATATTTCTTTTGCTGAAATTTTAATGTTATCTCTAATTTCAACCAAGTATCGTGAACACTAGTGCACTCCGAACCTTCTAAAACCGAAAATCTATTCGACACTTCAATCTGGCTCCCCTCTCATCTGACTCTCCTATATTAAAAAAAAAAAAAAAAAAAAAAACAGAATTTTCATATACTATTGCAGGAGATGATCAAATACCCGTTCTATTCTTTCGTAAAAACTGTATTTTTTTAAATCGCCATACTTAGGTTCTGTTGGGGCATGTGCATTTAAAATAATATTACACCACCGATCCTTAAGAGGAGTAAAAGAAAATATATCATTAACAAATTGAACTATGTAATTGCTGACATTACGTATTCGTTTGTGAACGGAAAGCCCTGTTTCTAGTTGGTAATTTTTAATTTGTTCCCCGTAGAAGAACGTAAAATTTCCCGACTTGACTCCTCCATTTCCTTCTCATCTAACTTCCTGATATCCCACTAGGTCCAACCTCTATTTCTAAACTCATTTTTTAAAAATTTTAACGTGCCTGCCCTATAGAGACTTCTTACGTTTCATGTTCCAAATCTTATGTCGATTTTACTTTACGGAATTCGTGCCAAGTCACCAGTTCTGATCCGAGGATTCTGCGAACTTATCTGAACAATCCTTTTTTTACAGGATGAGGTTGTTAGCCTCACACCAAATTCTCAAGCTGGATTATCATCCCTTGTCTCTCCACGACTGCTTACTCAGTATACTCGCAGCTAACCTCTATATTCCAGAGGCCTTCTCCTCGATCCACAACCTGAGGACGCGCCGTGCCGTGGTGACAGGAACACCACATTTTACAGAAATTAATACAGCTATATTTCAGAAATACAACAGGTACTGATTATCCGAACACTGCTTTAAAACACACAAGAACAATTAATATGCTCGCATATATGGATGCATATTAAGACTGTGAAAGCTTCGATGCCGTAAAAATCGTAAATTAGAGACTAGTGTCAGTATAGTATTACATAAATGCATTGTACGTTTGACTATCCGAACTATTCTTGATGTATCACATTGTTTCGTTTTATAGCTATATAACTTTATAATATTTCTGCGATTATACTCTACCTGTTCTCTGCCAATAGCATCTGTATGAATTTATAATACGAGACTAAAATACAGAAGAATAAAATTTAAAAAAATGTGATATTTCGCAGGGCATCTTATGTAAAGGGCGCCTTGTATTCTTCACAGGTTCTGTACTACCAGTCAGTATTTGAATTTATTAAACAAAGCTGGTATACAGGATAACTAAAACCACTTATCTTTACCGAGCGAAGTAGCTCAAGTGGTAGAGTGTTGGCTTCGCATTCGGGAGGTCGTGGGTTCGATTCCCGCTGCCGACCATCCTGACTGGGGTTTTCCAGGGTTTCCCTCAGTCCTACCAGGCAAATGGCCGATGCCTTCCCAAATCTTTTCCATTGTTGTTGTTGTTGTTGTTAGATATCCAGTGTAAAATGGCCTCTGAGCTGTATCTGGTGGTTGTTAAATAAATAAATAAAAATAAATAAATAATGTGATGTTTCGTAGGGCGCCTTATGTAAAGGGCGCACTGTACATTTCACGGGTTCTTCACCAACAGTAACTGTGTGTATTTATTGTACAGAACTGTGCTATACAGAAGAGTAAATAAAATCGTTCATCTCTGATGTGGTCTCAGAAGGGCGCCTAATGTAAAGGGTGCACTGCACCTTTCACGGGTTCTTTACCAATAAAACTGTAAGAATTTATTACTAAAAACTTGTACCATTATTTATAGTGTGATATTTCGGAGGGCGCACCGGGACACGTCCCGGTGTCCCGGTGGGCCAGCACGGGCCTGCTTCCAGTTTAAATAGATGGCTAGCCTAAGATATGAAATCTAGTCTTGGAATGCTGAGTCCTAGGCCCGCATCCAGGGGGTTCTAGAGGGACCGCCCCCCTAAAATTTTCACGGTAGCCTTGCAAATGAACTATAATATGATGATGAACTATAATATGGTTGGATCGGGCCCCCCTAACTTTAGTCCCTCCCCTACATTTTTGGGCTGGATACCGGCCTGCGTGAGTCCATTGAAAAAAAATGCTTCTCGATATCTTTTACTGTTTTTGCTCTATGGAAGTCAGTATTCAAACCGAAAGTAGCAGCAAATTTCAACAATTTCTAGTTTTGTCAGTGTTGCGGGTAGCCAGAAACGGCATAAAGGGTGGGCGGGGGTGGGCGACTGCCCACTCATCCGCCCACCCCAACAGAAGTAGAATAATGAAGGTGATATCCTGTACTTCAAAAGCAATAGGTATTACTTTCGATTGTAATGTACTAGGTTCTAGGACTCTGTTTATCTCTGCAATGAACAATGATTTTAAATGAGATAAGCAGTCTTCACCCTAAAAGTGAACACTTCTTCTTATTTGAGAAAATTGAACCACTTGCACGTCATTATGGATGTGATTTCGATAGTGTAGAGGTGGAACTGAAACTTCCCCCGAAAGTTTTGAAACGTTATGAGGAGGAAAAGCAATGCAAAATTTCCTCCGTTTCTCAGTTTACTGAAGTGATGGATCGTTTCAAAATTGCTTTTCATGAAATTCGCAAATTAGCCGTAATTGCTGTCACCATTCCTGTATCTAGTTCACCATGTGAGCGTTCTTTCTCGTGCCTTAGACGGGTTAAGACATACCTAAGAAATCGAATGGCAAACGGTCGCCTAAGCGATCTTTGTTTCCTTTCAGTAGAAAGAAAACTTGTAATGAATATTGCTGTAGACAATGTGGTAAACGCATTCGATGCTGAACATAAAAATCGATGCATTGCACTTCATTAAAGTGCAGGTATAAGAGTTTATTGTAAGCTTGTTCGTACCATGTGATCTGCCCTTCATAGTTTAAAATACATTGTTGTTTCTGTGGATCATGATGAAGTTTTGTTAATTGCTATTTACTTCTTTATCCAATTTCTAATTGTTTTTGTTTTTTTCAACTTGAGTTTCAGTTTCAGAGATTTCTGTGTAAGGTATGATCAAACAATCATGCTGTCGAATTTCCCTATTCTTCTAGTAACAGATCTTTGCTGTTCATATAGAAATTACGTCAAAAAATCTAATGTGTACAAATTAAGAATATATGAGAGAAAATATAAATTATTTATATCTTTTGTCTCTTGCTTTCTTGTAATAAATCCTTCAAAGATAAAAATGTTTGCAGTAGCTTATTTTATCGTTGTTTTACTTTACCTACTTATTGTGTATTTTACATTATTAACGAAAAATAGAGTATTGTCTGTTAGTCTGTGTTGTTTGAACCTTCTTTTATTTCTATGAATTCATGTGCATTCTTGAAGGGAGAGGAGGTAATGCTGTTTTGAACTTCATCGACTATACTGTACACACCGTTATTATTGCTAAAAGAAAAAAGTAAAAACTGGAAGTAAAGGTAGTGTGTCTGCCACGCGGAATTCGGTAGGTCGAGCATATAACCACGAACTCTCGCAGCCCATTCTAAGTCCTGCATTTCTTCAGTCCCACCAGGTTAATGCCGGAATTGTATCTTCTATAAGGCCAAGACAGCTGTTTTACACATTTTGTTCCTCCCCTATTTCGGTCAGAAATTGAAACTTAATTATTGTAAAAAAAAAAAAAAAAAAAAAAAAGACTACATTGCCCAGTTCTTATTTTCATTGTCCGCCCATGACATCAAACGTTTCTGGCGTCGTCCCTGCGGGTAGCAACGATGTATTTCCTTAAAACGCTGAAAAGAATAATAATAATAATAATAAAAACTCTTGTCGCTATGTATATTACTGTTTCCAATACGCGGCGAAAAACGTTGAAAACGAGAATGGCTAATTTCAACAACTTCCCTTTTTGTAATAGCTTAACAGAGGAGATGGAACCTATTTAGGGACGCTGAATCGATTTCAAAAAACTCACTTCTTGATATGTCTTTGCTTTTTTACTCCGATACCAACCCACAGCCAGCCAGAAAATGAAATTAAATCTTTAAATTTAACGTCCCACGGTTATGCCGGTGAGGCTAAAGGAGACGGTGATAATGAGAAATGAGTGAAATGATGGAATGAAGAAAGTGGGAGGAAACGGGAGAACCGCGGGAAAACCCACGCACACGGTGTTTGTCCACCACAAAGTTCACTTGGCAGGGGCCACAGCCAGACAGATGAACGGACGGACGGACATAGGCGTTCTATAAGACCTCCGACACTTAATTATAGCATAGTTTGGAAGTCTAATAAACTATCTATGTTTCGTGAAAATGCAGTTTAATTTACGGAAGTCCACACAAAACATGGTTAAAAATTTTTGGTACCAGGCGATCGGCCTTTCAAATGATAGTGTATGTCACTGTTAGGAATATAAGTGTTACCGTTAGAGAAAGCCACACAACAATAGATACACTAGATAGATAAAATAGATAACAATGTGATTTTTCGCTTTAATATAAAAAGTATAAATTTGTATTGGCTATGAACGACATACTTTTTAGCGTTACAGAAAGTTCACTTTTCTCGACTCACTCGAAAACTACGCATAAGAATTTATATTTCAGTGCCACATTTTGTTAAGCTTGATGTAACCTATCAATTAATGTAATATGACGTTTTGGAGTTTGTGGTGGACAAACACCGTGCTCGTGAGTTTTCTCGGGGTTCTCCCGTTTCCTCCCACTTTCTTCATTCCACCATTTCACTCATCTCTCATCATCACCGTCTCCTTTAGCCTAACCGGCATAAGCGTGGGACGTAAAACAAGGATTTCATTTCATTTCAAACCTTATGGAAATTGACGATTTCTACGGAAGGTACAAAATAAACATATTTTAGTTTGAAAGTATGGTGAATTCATTCACTTTTCCCCTATTGGTTTCAACCTTAAGCGATAAACTGCAAAGTGGCACACAATTATGTATATGACGTTTGGCTGACTGTACTACTTGTAATTCGGGCCAGTAAGTGTCGATGTGGCAACACTGTGTAACCTGAGAATGGAATAACGGTCACTAGATTTAGAACCGTTAGTGCATGCCAGACAGGATGGTGTGGCTGAACGAAACATTCCCGAACTGATGGATCGGTCGACGTGGGTCTGTGAAGTGGCCAGCTGGATCTCCCGATTTGAACCATCTGACTTTTTCTTATGAGGTGTTTTAAAGGACCAAGTGTATCAACATTACATACGCAATTTGACCGAACTGAGGAAGTTATCACAGAAGAATTGCACAGGATATCAGTACGGGCCTGTCAAGCTGCTTGAGACAACATTCTCTTCGTCTCCAGGAATTTATTAATTTCGATGGCGCATTGCTGGACCATGCCATGGAGAACAGACATCAAAATTCTTGTAAGCAGAGGTATGAGAGTAATACATTTATGTTTAAGTTATGTTGTTAGTTTTTTTTTTTTTTTTTTTTTGCTACAGTCTTTGAAACATTATATACAGTGCATAATTATGGGCCTCTTGTGCAATGGGAAACCTTAAAGAGAGTACAACAATTTCTAATAAAAATCGGAGCTCTATCTTGGCTAAGCTATTAGCATACGCGCCTTTGGCGTGGGAGACCCGGCGGAAGCTCATGCGGTTTGGATCCCAAGTTAAGCTGTAGGTCCACGTCTCATATCGTTTCGCTGCTGAAAAGGGACGCTTCTATATATAAAGTTAAAAATATGGAGGGGGGAACGATGGCTCACTGGTAGAGCTATTACTTCCAGTGCATGAGGCCCCTGGTTCGATCCTCGGCGAAACAAGTTTGTGGTGGACAACATCGTGTCCATGAGTTTTCTTAGAGTTCTCCCGTTTTCTCCCACTTTCTCATTCCACAAATACTTCCACCATTTACAATAATCATCCATCTCTCTAAGCCTAGAGGATATGTTCGCGGGACGTTATACTGAAAGATTTTATTTAATTTTTTCCAGAATAAAAGTGGGAGATATTTTTCTTTTATCACGGAGCATATATTCTTACAAATAAATAAATAAAAATAATCTCAAGCAGTTTAATTCTGATGATTTGGTACCCTCAGACAAAATACATTCTGAAGTGCACTTAAATTGAATATTTCTTTCAAAAGTTATTGTAATTATAATTACTTATCCCTCATTTTTCACTCAGCCCAACACACACACAAAAAAATGATAAAACCATAAAAGTATAACGTCAAGTTGCAGAAAAACCAATTGTTTTTTGATGAAGCTTATTGTGAAACTTAAAAAAAAAAAAAAAAAACTGAGGAAAAGAGTGGAGGCAGATATAACCTCATACCTTGACAGATTTAAATTCCAATCAGTGTGTGAAGTGTGTAAGAGACTGAAAGAAAACAAGTGACATCAAAATAAAATCACTTTTACACAAATTATAATGAAAGCTTATTTTCTTATCCTATTATTTAAATGAAGGAGCTTCTAAGTTAAGCATAAATTTACTACTTTTATTCCTTTCTTTATTGTTACGATCAATAATAGTTTTATTTAAAACAAACAAATGCTTCAAAATCATTGATCACCTGTCTAAATCTTTCAGTTTAACGTCGCACGATTATATCCACTGCGCTAAGGGAGACTTATGATTCAGGCAAGAAATTATAGATATAAGAAATGGTGGAATGCGAATGTGGAAGAAAACTGTAGTAAGCCGTGAAAACCAATGGGCACGATGCTGTCCACCACAAACTTAGGGGATCGAACCAGAGACCCCAAGCACTAGAGGTAAGTGCTCCACTACTGAATTGCCATACCCGCCGATGACCTGTATAAATTGAATACTTTCCAATGGAATAGGTAAGTGGCTATTATACCAGCAAAACCTTTTTGTGTGTCAGTTCTATTTCAGTATTTTTGTTTTCTAAATTCCCGTATTCTAAAGAAAATAGTGAAACAGTGTAACATTTAAATCCGGTCAGAAATTGAACTGCAATATAACATTATAGGAACCAGGGCGTGATGCAATAACGAAAACAAAACTTAGGACAGGATTCAAAAGGGAAAAAAATGTGTCAACGTTGGATGGGCAAAGTTTCATAACACTTTGTTTATAATTTATGTAATAATAATAATAATAATAATAATAATAATAATAATAATAATAATAATAATAATAATAATAATACTATTGTAGTGTGTGACAAGTTGATTTCCATACTTCGTGTAGGGATACAATGTTGTGACGCTATTCTTGGATCTCATCTGTTATTGTTTATAACACACTACTAAATAAAATAAAATCCATTATTGTCCCAGTCCTATGTCCTGTAGATCAGTCGTTCTCAATGTAGGTGTTAACGCCCCTCAAGAGGCACTGGAGTAAAAAGGGGCAAATGACTAGTTAGGAGGCGTTTCATGAAAATAATGTAAAGGAAATACAGTTGGACCCGATAACTCGAATTCTTGATATCTCGATTTTTTTCACATTTCTTTGAACTCTCCATTACACTCAATATTCAAATAACCTCTGTAAGTCGAATGTTGCAGAAAAGTCAAAAATTACAATCTCGATAAGTCGAATTTTAAGGGTTTCATAATCATATTTTAAAACTTTGGTAACTCGAACTTTGGTATCTGCAAACGTCTACGCGTCGAAGTTTACCTCTATAAGTAGAATTTCTCTTGATGTGACCTCGATAACTCGAAGCTATATAGCTCTATGCTTTTACATAATTGTCATTTGCAGTGGCGGATTCAGTGTGGCGATCGGGCGATTGCCCGGCGCCCCAGAAGAGCAAACTTTCTTATTTCATATATAAATAAAACCCATCCCAGTGTTTGGAGCTCTTAAAAGTAGTTCAAAGTTGAAGTATTATAACCTATCGCCTTCTTCCCAAGAAGTCCGTCCTGGATCCGCTCCTGGTCCTTTGTTAGTCCTGTCATTGTTGCCAATGTGTAGTGTAACTGTCTTTTACTTGTGTCTAAAGTAATTTAATAGTCACCTTATTTAATTTAAGGAATTTTGACAACTTCGAGTTATATAGGTTGAATGAATTAAAATTTGTGATATAGAGGTTATATAGTCACTTCTCATGGAAACGCGGAACCTCGGTAACTTAGATTTTTGTTGTAGACCACCCACCTTGATAATTCAAACCTTGATTAGGCCTACTCGAAAACCTCGAAAACTCGACTTTTCATCTGTTCCCTTCAGCTTCGAGTTATCGAAGTCCCACTATGTAAGATAAATTACTGAAATAAAATTTCCTTTCACTTTCTCTCTCTCTCCTGTACTTCAAGGACAATTTAAAGAATTTGTAAAAGTCTTGCCTTCAGCTTTGTACATGGGTGGATTCGGTTAAGATGACGGGGTGCGCTCAGAACAATCGCATTCATCCAGTGGGGCGCTATGCTCGAAGGGATTGAGAACCACTACTGTAGATTATAGGATACACATGATAAACGTAATTAATTGATAACAGAGGCGGCGTTAGGTGTACGCGGGACCTAATGACAATAATGACCCCGCGGGGCCAGCTTATTGGTAAAAATCGCGGAACGCCGACATGCTACTTCTAAAGCCGACAAAACAGTAAGCAACTTCCTCAGATGCTTGACTCTAATTCCTATATCTATATTTATTATTAAATATTCTCTTTTTTATTGTTATTATTATGAACGGTTTCTTATGGAAAAAAATGGGGAAAGACGGTGATACATAGAACGGCGAGGGGGGTATTTTAAAGGGGGTCGCAAGTGATATGCAGGAAAAATTGTTCTCTCTTCCTGGCTTTTTGTTTTCTTCCCTACTTGACAAATGCTATATTGCTTTGCTTGGTGAATTTTTTTCCTTCAACCTTCAGACAATCGACTTAAATTATTGCTTTTACAAAATTCCTCTTTAAGTCCCAAAAGGAAACATGACGGCAGAAAGCTTCGGAAAGTGTTGCTATTTTTCACTGCTAGCTTTTCATATTAGATAATGTATATTTACAACAAAGGTGCACAACCTAAATCCGGCCATATATATATTGCGTGTGTGTGTGCGTGGGCGATGTGCTTCTGTATCTACTTCTTGGAGGAAACACGCTCAGAACGAGGGAGCCTTCTAAGCTTACGGCCTGGGGTGGTTGCTCCATTGGCCACCCCCCAAACTCCGCTTCTGATTGATAGTAAGAGAAATGGTGGAAAGATACAAAAGATTCTTGACAATGTTGTCTATAATTGAGCATGACTCCCCTCGCAGCAGAAAACACTACTGAGACAGCATTCCATGAAAGAATACCATCTAATCAGAAATAGTTATCACCCAGTGCTCGAAATTAAAATAAATCATAGATAAAGAATACAATAGCACATGCAATATACGCATCAACTTAGTAAAATAAACATTTTGTTGTATTCTGTACGTAAGTCCACGTTCCTGATCGAAAGTAAACTTTCTTTGAGATAAGGCACACACGCACACACAAGAAGAAAGTCACAGAAAATTAATTCACATTCTTCTGTCACAGTCACTGGTAGTTCCGAATCCGATTCTTTAGCAGGCAACTGCCACTTGATTGGGATTAAATTGCCGTAGGCAGATGGGGACCTTGAACATCATGTGACCTAGAGAAGCGGTCACTCACTACAAGAATTTTTTTCTTTTAGTTTTATTTTTTAAAGGATGTTTTGTTAGTATTTGGTATGTGAATCACGAAGGCAAAAAGCAAAGAAAGAAAAAAAATCATGATTCAAGGTCCCATGTATTAAATGAGTGAGCAAATGAGTGTGGTAAATGGGGAAAACTATTCTAGTTTTTTTTCTTAAAAAAAAAAAAAAAAAAAAAACTAAACATTTATAATTTTGGTTCTCAATCTCTAAATAAGCTACTCTTGTTTATTACAATACACAATTAAAATTCTGAAATTCAGTGTGCTAAATATGGAGAAGAAAAAGAATAAACACTCGAAGAAACGCAATCTCGCAAAAGTGTTTATTAAAAAAATGCCTGATATATTCACAGTATGAGGTGCGTGAAGTTGGCAGGACCACTAAAAGCTCAAATTCTGAAACTCGGTGCAGAATTTGAGTAGAATTTGAGCTTTCAAAAAAACAATTCCCGGAATTTGAGCTTTCAATTTAAAGGCTCTAAGTCCATTTGAAAGGTGGTCCTGCCAACTTCACGCTGCAGGACCACCGAAAGCTCAAATTCTCAAACTCCGTCCAGATATTCAGTAGAATTTGAGCTTTCAAAAAAAAAAAAAAAAAAAAAAAACAATTCCCGGAACTTGAGCTTTCAATTTAAAGGGTCTAAGTCCACTTAAAAGCTGCAATTTTCAACACATCGTACCAGGACACCAACAGCTCAAATCCTGAAACTTCGTGCAGATATTGAGTAGAATTTGAGCTCTCAGAAAAAGCAACTCCCAGAATTTGAGCATTCAATTTAAAGGGTCTAAGTTCATGTCAAAGGTGGTCCTGCCAACTTCACACTGCAGGACCACCGAAAGCTCAAATTCTCAAAATCCGTCCAGATATTCAGTAGAATTTGAGCTTTCAAAAAAACCAACTCCCAGAATTTGAGCTTTCAATTTAAAGGTTGATTGATTGATTTTGAGTTTTACGTCCCGTTCAGCAGCGAGGCTATATGAGACGTGGACCTACTGATTAACGTGGAATCCGAACCACATGAGCTCCCGCCGAGAATCGAACCCGGGTCTCCCGAGTAAAAGGCGCGTACGCTAACCGCTTAGCCACGAAGGAGCCCTTTCAATTTAAAGGGTCTAAGTCCATGTCAAAGGTGGTCCTGCCAACTTCACGCTGCAGGACCAGCGAAAGCTCAAATCCTCAAACTCTGTCCAGCTATTCAGTAGAATTTGATCTTTCAAAAAAAACCAACTCCCGGAATTTGAGCTTTCAATTTAAAAGGTCTAAGTCCGATTAAAAGCTACAATTTTGAACACATCGTACAAGGACACCAACAGCTCAAATTCTGACACTCCGTCCAGAAATTCAGTAGAATTTGAGCTCTCAGAAAAACCAACTCCCATAATTAAAGCTTTCAATTTAAAGGCTCTAAGTCCATATGAAAGGTGGTACTGTCAACTTCACGCTGCATGACCACCGGAAGCTCAAATTCTCAAACTCCGTCCAGATATTCAGTAGAATTTGAGCTTTCAAAAAAAAACAACTTCCGGAATTTGAGCTTTCAATTTAAAGGGTCTAAGTCCACTTAAAAGTTGCAATTTTGAACACATCGTACCAGGACACCAACAACTCAAATTCTGAAACTACGTGCAGATATTGAGTAGAATTTGAGTTCTCAGAAAAAGCAATTCCCAGAATTTTAGCTTTCAATTTAAAGGCTCTAACACCATTTGAAAGGTGGTCCTGCCAACTTCACGCTGCAGGACCACCAATAGCTCAAATTCTCAAACTCCGTCCAAATAGTAAGTAGAATTTGAGCTTTCAAAAAAAAAACAACTCTCGGAATTTGACCTTTCAATTTAAAGGGTCTAAGTGCATGTGAAAGGTGGTCCAGTCAACTTCACGCAACAGGACCACCGAAAGCTCAAATTCTCAAAATTCGTCCAGATATTCAGTAGAATTTGAGCTTTCAAAAAAACCAACTCCCGGAATATGAGCTTTCAATTTAAAGGGTCTAAGTCCACTTAAAAGCTGCAATTTTGAACACATCGTACCAGGACACCAACAGCTCAAATTCTGAAACTTCGTGCAGATATTGAGTAGAATTTGAGCTCTCAGAAAAACCAAATCCCAGAATTTGAGCTTTCAATTTAAAGGCTCTAAGTCCGTTTAAAATTGGATTATCAAACTTCACGCTCCAGGACCACCGAAAGCTCAAATTCTCAAAATCCGTCCAGATATTCAGTAGAATTTGAGCTTTCATAAAAACCAACTCCCAGAATTTGTGCTTTCAACTTAAAGGTTCTAAGTGCATGTGAAAGGTGTCCTGCCAACTTCACGCTGCAGGACCACCGAAAGCTCAAATCCTCAAACTCTGTCCAGATATTCAGTAGAATTTGAGCTTTCAAAAAAACCAACTCCCGGAATATGAGCTTTCAATTTAAAGGGTGTAAGTCCACTTAAAAGCTGCAATTTTGAACACATCGTACCAGGACACCAACAGCTCAAATTCTGAACCTTCGTGCAGATATTGAGTAGAATTTCAGCTCTCAGAAAAACGAACTCCCAGATTTTGAGCTTTCAATTTAAAGGGTCTAAGTCCATGTCAAAGGTGGTCCTGCCAACTTCACGCTGCAGGACCACCGAAAGCTCAAATCCTCAAACTCCGTCCAGATATTCAGTAGAATTTGAGCTTTCAAAAAAACAAACTCCCGGAATTTGAGCTTTCAATTTAAAGGGTCTACGTCCGATTAAAAGCTACAATTTTGAACACATCGTACAAGGACACCAACGTCTCAAATTCTGACATTCCGTGCAGATATTGAGTAGAATTTGAGCTCTCAGAAAAACCAAATCCCAGAATTTGAGCTTTCAATTTAAAGGCTCTAAGTCCATGTGAAAGATGGTCCTGCCAATTTCACGCTGCAAGGCAAAAGAAATCAAAAATCCTCAATCTCCGTCCCGTTATTCAGTAGAATTTGTGCTCTCAGAAAAACTAACTCCCAGAATTACAGCTATCAATTTAAAGGCTCTAAGTCCATATGAAAGGTGGTCCTGCCAACTTCACGCTGCATGACCACCGAAAACTCAAATTCTCAAACTCCGTCCAGATATTCAGTAGAATTTGAGTTTTCAAAAAAAAAAAAAAAAAAACAACTCCCGGAATTTGAGCATTCAATTTAAAGGGTCTAAGTCCACTTAAAAGCAGCAATTTTGAACACATCGTGCCAGGACACCAACAGCTCAAATTCTGAAACTACGTGCAGATATTGAGTAGAATTTGAGTTCTCAGAAAAAGCAACTCCCAGAATTTGAGCTTTCAATTTAAAGGCTCTAACTCCATGTGAAAAGTAGTCCTGTCAACTTCACACTGCAGGACCACCGAAAGCTCAAATTCTCAATCTCCGTCCAGATATTCGGTAGAATTTGAGCTTTCAAAAAAACCAACTCCCGGAATTTGAGCTTTCAATTTAAAGGCTCTAAGTGCATGTGAAAGGTGTTCCTGCCAACTTCACGCAACAGGGTCACCGAAAGCTCAAATTCTCGAAATTCGTCCAGATATTCAGTAGAATTTGAGCTTTCATATAAACCAACTCCCAGAATTTGTGCTTTCAATTTAAAGGCTCTAAGTCCATGTGAAGGGTGGTCCTGCCAACTTCACGCTGCAGGACCACCGAAAGCTCAAATCCTGAAACTCTGTCCAGATATTCAGTAGAATTTGAGCTTTCAATAAAACCAACTCCCGGAATTTGAGCTATCAATTTAAAAGATCTAAGTCCACTTAAAAGCCTCGCCACTAACAGCTCAAATTCTGAAACTCGGTGCTGAATTTGAGCTCTCAGAAAAACCAACTTCTAAAATTTGAACTTTCAATATAAAGGCTCTAAGTCCATTTAAAAGGTGGATTATCCAACTTCACGCTCCAGGACCACCGAAAGCTCAAACTCGGTCCAGATATTCACTAGAATTTGAGCTTTGAAAAAAAAGCAACTCTAGGAATTTGAGCTTTCAATTTAATGGGTCTAAGTCCACTTAAAAGCTGCAATTTTGAACACATCGTACCAGGACACCAACAGCTCAAATTCTGAAACTCGGTGCAGATATTGAGTAAAATTTGAGCTCTCAGAAAAACCAACTAACAGAATTTGAGCTTTCAATTTAAAGGCTCTAAATTCATTTGAAAGGTGGTCTTGCCAACTTCATGCTGCATGACCACCGAAAAATCCACCAACCAAGATAAATGAATCATAGATTATCTTAGAAAGCACTGTTTCCTTCAACATTTCTATTGCACACTCATTAGGGTGTAGTAAAACAATCTTATCTGGGATTCATGTTTTATCATCTGAATATTAGGAAAGGAGTTAAAAGGTACTCCGTTGTCAAAATACATGTCTTTGACACGTCGTTTCGTAGATGTAAGCAGCCGAAAACGATGGAAACTGAACTTGAGAGATCTATGTTTCAGAAACTATTCAACGCAGGGAGTATGGCTTAATACTTAACCCTCAAAGTCTTAGCTGCTTTGTTTAGAAAAGCATGTTTCAAATCTCTGCAATGTGTTTGGAATGGATTGCACAAAATGGTTTAACAAACGGCAACGAAATTCTTTGTCGCCTAGTTATCTCTCTGGGGAATTTCTGTCCTAAATTTTTAAGACGCACTGTGTACGTTTAATAGTTTCTGAAATACACACTTCTGAAGTATGCGACGTTTTGGACAGCTCATATGTCCAAGATGATGCGTCAAGGACACATGTTAACTATAAGACCTTCGTCCCTTTTTTTTTTTTTTTTTGATTCTACGTTAATACAGTGCAAGTTTGTGACTTTTTTGAACACTTAATAACAAAATAAAATCATTTATTTCATTACAAGCGTGAGGTTAGTAAAGAAATGCATAAATTAATTGAATAAATGAAGCTTTTTCAAATTTGCAGGTAAAAGTATCCCACACTGTGTCCGAACATGTGTTTTGAATATGTGTTGATTTTATTTGACTTAAATAAAAAGTAATAACATCCAGAGTCAAAGTTTGAGGATGGCCAATCTGGCAGCCGCCCCAGGGCCCGCGCTTTACGGGGCCCCGCGTTTTGAAGACATTTCTTCCTTTTTTATATAAGAAACCGTTGTTCATAAAAAGAAGAAAATATTTAAAAATAAATTTAAGTCTTGAAATTAAAAGTCAAGCATCTGAGGAACTTGCTTACTGCCCAGTCGGCTTGAAAAGTAGCCTGTCGGCGCTCGGCGACCTTTATCGGAACTCCTGACCCCGCGCTTACCTCAAGCCACTAAGATATTCCGTAGATATTCAGTAAAATTCACCTTTCACATGGACTTAGAGTCTTTAAATTCAAAGCTCAAATTCTGGGAGTTGGTTTTTCTGAGAGCTCAAAATTGCAGCTTTTAAGTCGACTGAGAACCTTTAAATTGAAAGCTCAAATTCCGGGAATTGGTTTTTTTGAAAGCTCAAATTTTCTTTTATATTTGGACGAAGTTTGAGAATTTGAGCTTTCGGTGGTTCTGCAGCGTATAGTTGGCAGGACCACCTTTCTCATGGACTTAGAGCGTTTAAATTGAAAACTCAAATTCGGGGAGTTGGTTTTTCTAAGAGCTAAAATCCTACTCAATATCTGCACCGAGTTTCAGAATTTGAGTTGTTGGTGTCCTGGTACGATGTGTTCACAATTGCAGCTTTTAAGTGGACTTAGAAACTTTAAATTGAAAGCTCAAATTCCGGAGTTGGTTTTTTTTGAAAGCTGAAATTCTAGTGAATATCTAGACAAAGTTTGAGAATTTGAGCTTTCGGTGGTCCTGCAGCGTGAAGTTGGCAGGACCACCTTTGACATGGACTTAGACCCTTTAAATTGAAAGCTCAAAATCTGGGAGTTCGTTTTTCTGAGAGCTGAAATTCTACTCAATATCTGCACGAAGGTTCAGAATTTGAGCTGTTGGTGTCCTGGTACGATGTGTTCAAAATTGCAGCTTTTAAGTGGACTTACACCCTTTAAATTGAAAGCTCATATTCCGGGAGTTGGTTTTTTTGAAAGCTCAAATTCTACTGAATATCTGGACAGAGTTTGAGGATTTGAGCTTTCGGTGGTCCTGCAGCGTGAAGTTGGCAGGACACCTTTCACATGCACTTAGAACCTTTAAGTTGAAAGCACAAATTCTGGGAGTTGGTTTTTCTGAGAGCTCAAATTCTACTCAATATCTGCACTGAGTTTCAGAATTTGAGCTGTTGGTGTCCTGGTACGATGTGTTCACAATTGCAGCTTTTAAGTCGACTTAGACCCTTTAAATTGAAAGCTCAAATTTCGTTAGTTGGTTTTTTGAAGCTCAAAATTCTACTCAATATCTGGACGGAGTTTGAGAATTTTAGCTTTCGGTGGTCCTGCAGCGTGAAGTTGGCAGGACCACCTTTCACATGGACTTAGAGCCTTTAAATTGAAAGCTCAAATTCTGGGAGTTCGTTTTCTGAGAGCTCAAATTCTACTCAATATCTGCAGCGAGTTTCAGAATTTGAGCTGTTGGTGTCCTGGTACGATGTGTTCAAAATTGCAGCTTTAAGTGGACTTAGAACCTTTAAATGGAAAGCTCAAATTCCGGGAGTTGGTTTTTTTGAAAGCTCAAATTCTACTCAATATCTGGACGGAGTTTGAGAATTTTGAGCTTTCGTGGTCTGCAGCGTGAAGTTGGCAGGACCACCTTTCAAATGGACTTAGAGCCTTTAAATTGAAAGCTCAAATTCTGGGAGTTCGTTTTTCTGAGAGGTCAAATTCTACTCAAATTCTGCACCGAGTTTCAGAATTTGAGCTTTTAGTGGTCCTGCCAACTTCACGCACCTCACAGTATGTTAATATTTTTCCCACGTATTTATGTTGTATGCACGCCTTCCTTGACAAGTACTATCATATTGTCAATAATAGAACTTGAAAACTTTTCTTCTAACTTCAAGTTCTGAAAAACAGGTGCTGCAATAATAAAAAATCCAATTTCACATAGCCTACACATATAGCCTTAATTTTGTTATATAAGAAGTGCAAGCTTATCTTAGTGCACAGTCTATCTCTCAAATACTAGATTATCAAAATAGCGGGGCCATAGGCCTATTCCACTATAGTAAACATACAAAGAAATTGAAAGAAACGAAAATTATTGCAAATAGGGTGTTTTTTAATCTCAAATGGTGGAATTTTTTCCAATCACACCATCAGTTTGGGCTTCACATTGGTAAGGTGTCCTATGTTAAATGAAAAAAAAAAAATAATAATAATAATGGGGCCACGGTGGTTCAGTGGTAGAGCGTTCACATAGTTCGCGAGGTCCTTGGTTCGTACCGTGTCGCTTCACATATAACCTGCAGCATCTTCATCTCCGCAATATGCAACATCTGTTCCTCTTTCTTCTTCGTCTTCCAACATTCGGCTCCATATAATAAGGCAGGTCTCACTACTGTTTGCATTTTTTTATAACTCTTTCGCTGGCACCTTGGTTTCAGTACCCCAACCCAATGTGACATCTACATTTTTGCAACATTCAGCCTTTCGCACGGATCCGTCCATATGTATCTTCATCCTATTAAATAAGTGAAGCCAATAAAACAACCGAACATCGGCACGTTTGATTGACTACTCTCGTTTCCGCCATCGTCTGATTGGCTATTTTAGTTTCGTCATGATTGTTGGCTCAAACATTGCAATCTTATTGGGCGGAGAGGCGGATCAAGGGGGGGCAATCGCCCCCTCCCTGAAGAGTAAAACTTTCTTATTTTATATATATAAATAAAACCCACTCCAAAGTTTGCAGCCTTTAAAAGTAACAGTATGACAACCCACCGCCCCCCTAGAAGCCGGTCCTGGATCCGCCCCTGGGGCGGGGGTGCAGACTAGGAGTGGCGAAACTGTGACTTATGGCTTCAAGATTTTGTTGTAAGGGCAGATCCTCTAGTTTATAACATCCTTGGCATTTTGCAACAAACTAGCTGCATCTGGCGGAAACCAAGCACACTACAGAAACTGA